>NW_023179820.1:2953913-3102057 GCF_002007445.2 Ailuropoda melanoleuca
AAAAAAAAACACAAAAGACTATTGACGTATTAGTTTGCAATATTACTTTAAGTAACGTGCTTTATTGTTTGCTTCAAAGAAATCAGAACACTATAATATTTTTAGTTTTTCAATATCCATATGTTGTAAATGTTTGTCCAGCATTTTATTAAGGAGAGTGTTTATCAACTGGCATCCCTATAGTTGGCAATGATATTAATGACTCCAAAAATGTGAACAAATTTGAAGTGTTTCCATGAACATCAAAAGAATAATTATGCCTGGCATCATTTTAATATTAGGTATATTTTGTATCTTTGTTTCTTAAAGATTCACAACCCGCATATGGCATGAGGGAAAACAATCTCAGCCAGAATATTTGGCATACTGCATTTTCTTTAAAGACCAAAGCCTGTATAACGTATCTCAGTGTATATCCAGTTATCTCGTAAATCTGTTGTATGTTCTGATTTGACAAATAACATTTTCTTTTTTAGCTGGTTAAGATCATTTTTAAACTTGAAATAATCTCATTAAAAGTATTCATGCAGTACAGTGATACGTTCAGTGTGCCCATTGTCTGGATGGCTAAGGTGAGGTGAAGCTCTTTGCTTACAGTGAGCCCCAGTGTTTTAAGCTGCTTTTTTGCACATTCAAATGCAGAGGCAAGAAGTAAAACTCTTACAATTACATATCTGGCTGGCAAAGACACACCCAGTAGCTTTTCATCACTTACTTACCTTTAACAGTAAATGGATTAATGTGGTTTACTTTTACCAGGTACATAATAGGATTCCTTTGATTTCAGTGGACTCCCTGCTTTAAAATGTTGTTAATTCCTATTGGCGCCAACTCTCTTCTGTAAAAGACCAAGACAAAATCTTGAGGCACTGCAAAACTGCCTTGGTCACTCAGACTGCTGAGCAGATTTGCTTTGTACTCATCACAATTTCATCATGGAGATAAATGCCCTTTAAAAGCTTTTCTTAGCCTTCCCTAGTACAAGGCTGGTAAACTCTGAGAGACCCTTGATTCCTAAGCCCTTGGCAAAATTCTTTTGATTGACACTTTTCTTTTGATTGATACTTTTTTTTTCTGTGCCATATTTTCCTTTGATCCAGCTGGATAGATAGTCTCATCACAGAAATGTCCTTTAGTATTACATGTATCAGTTGCTATTTATTTAACAAGAGTGATAGGTATAAAGAACATACAGATTTAAAATTCTTATCTAGTTTATTTTACATTTTGCAGGCAGAAATTTTACTTAAAAAATTTTTTTTACATAGACAGTAATCAAAACATAATTTAGGAGTTTGAGGAAAAAACATGGTATAACTAATGAGTCAAAGAATCCCTCTGAACCAATGTATGCAATTGAGGCAAAGCCCAAAACATAGCTACCTTAACTTTGTCCTTTGATTGAATTATCTAGATTACAAAACCTGATCTTTCTAAGTAACTGTTTATCTCAGACTTCACTTTGCTATTTTATAAATAGGTTCCTAGCATAGATAATTAACCTTGTATTAAAAGAAATGTCAGTGCTAAGGCTGGTGTGGCAATGATCCACGGACAACCCTGGTCAGTGCACAGCCCTGGGTAGCTCTGATAACACTTTACTCGTACACATATATGATGAAGTGGGACTCCAAGATATAAAGTAGCAATGGCTAATTCAAGTCTTTTAAAGGCATCGCCCTCTAGAGCTTTAACAAAAACAGTGCAGTCAGCGTTATATCCCTATAGAACTCCCCCATTAAAGACAATGCAACCCTCACTGCTGTTTCATGTGTAGTTGTGAAAAAGGTGTGTGGGTTGTCTCATTTTCACACTTTCCAGGAGACAGTGATATTTTGTTAGCAAGAGTGAGAACAGTGAAATCAACAAAATGCCATGTTCCTGAGCTCATTTTAGTTATGGCTGTCCAACCTATAGCATGTATTTTTATTATGATTAAATGCATTCATTTAAAAAATGTGAAAATAACTATGGGTGTCATTCATCTTTATGTTCTTTTCCTTTATTACTGCTGTATTTTATATGAAATAATTTTGAACAATTAGAATTGGCTTAGCCATATATGGAATGGGGAGAATGTAATGATTTGTTGGTCCCCACACATAGGAGAGAGTAACAAGGAGGAGAATGCATGGCAAAGATGGGATGGTGGGAAAGAATGTTTTCCAGAAGACAAAGTTCCCTTCATAACATTTCCCACAGATGTCCAGATAAAAATAACAGCTGGGATGTCAGCAGAGACTGAATGAGTTTACTTAATCAAATCATTACCTTTATCGTGCACTTTGGTTGGATTCTGAAAAGTTTGCTGAAAGGGTGGTGTCTTTAAAACTATGCAGATGACGTACCCCCTATAGAACATGATATTTGAAGTTTTGCCCTTAAAAAGTGTCTCTGCTGTGCTATGTCTAATGCTGAAATTCCACATCATGGAAGGAAGGTAGATGAGAGCGAAGCCAGTCGCTAAGGTCCATGAGACACTGTGGCCAGTGAGAGGGGCTGTGTCCTTCCTAAAGGATCACAAACCCCATTTTAAATCCGCTGTGGAACCAAAAACAAGGCAAACTGCCGGTACAGAGGCCTCCCACTTGCCAACAGCATGGGATAGAGGTGGTATCGTTTATAGGGCTGGACATCTGAGAAGGAGGCATTCCTACAACTCTAGAGCTGATTTGCTCGTCAATGTTTTCTTTCTAGTCCAAGAATTTACTACTGTGAAACCTAATTAAGATCATTCTTAGGTGGAAACAGTGACATATATAATCACAGGTGAATCATTACCGGTCACGGAGTAGAAAGATGACACTTTTATTAGAGAAATATTTCTCCTTTTGGGTCTCCAAAGCAGAGATTATAGCCTTCATAAAAGTGAAAATATAGCTTCAATCAGAGCTTAAATTATCTCATGGTTGAAAATGTGCTTCTAAGCATCCAGTGGCATGCTTTTTGATCTTTTAGTTAGTATGGAAAATGTGATTCTCCTCGCAATATGAAAATTTAATTCATCTAATTAGCTCTTGGATTTTTTTGTTTGTTACAGTATTTCTTAACTAGTAAAAATAAGTGGGATGCATTCTTTATATTTTTAGTAGTCATTGTTAAATAATGTTGCAGACATTTTCTGATTTATGGAAATCGTGCTCATGAGAAAATGATCTATAATCCATGTGTGCCAAGGGCTCTCTCTCCATCCTTCTGCCTCTGAGATGGAACATGGTGGCAAAGAGCACGGAAGGGGATAAAAGACCTTTCTGTCTTTTATTATGATTATGATTAAATATCATTGAGACATAGGACATCATTGACTTGGGGCCCCTAATTCTTAGTGCCAGAAGGTTAACATTTTAGTGAACATGTGATTCCGTATGTTTCTGGCATCACAGAAGTCAGACGTCTGAATCGTTTCTCCATAGAGCTTTCCTAACACACTACATTGTAATGGCAGCTTTATTGAGATATAATTCATGTGTCATAGTATTCACCTTAAGTGTAAAATTCATTGTTTTTTGTATGTATACAGAGTTGTGCAACCATCGTCATAATTGTAGAACATTTCATCACCCCAAGTAGAATGCTCAGATCCATTAGTAATACCCCCATTCTCCTCACTCCCAGCCCCAAGCAACCACTAATCTGCTTCTGTCTCCACAGATTTGCTAATTCTTGACATTTCATATAAACGTGTGTGTGACTGGCATTTTCACTTCGTATGTTTTCAAGACCCATCCATGTTGTACCATGTATTAGTGACTCATTCCTTTTTATGGCCAAATATATTCTGTTGTAGGGAAATACCACATTTTGTTTATCTGTTCTTTAGGTGATAGAAATTTTGGCTGTCTCCACTTTGTGGCTATGATGAAGAATGCTCCCTTGGACATTTGTGTCCATGTTTTTGTGCAGAAGCACATTACAACGTAGACTTAGTTTCTAGAATCCTGATGGTAACTTTTCCTGGTCTGCAGAACACACCTGCTGACCCACATGTAATATTAAATTGCATCAGAATCTTTTCAGGTTAGAGTGGATGAAGATTTCTTTTTTTTTTTTTTTAAGATTTTATTTATTTATTTGACAGAGAGAGAGACAGCCAGCGAGAAGAGGGAACACAAGCAGGGGGAGTGGGAGAGGAAGAAGCAGGCTCCCAGCTGAGGAGCCTGATGTGGGGCTCGATCCCAGAATGCTGGGATCATGCCCTGAGCGTGAAGGCAGACGCTTAATGACTGAGTCACCCAGGTGCTCCTGTATGAAGATTTCTAGTTTAACCCCTTTACTTCGCTGATAAGAAAACTGGAAAGCCCATGAAGTTAGTAAGTTACCCACAGTCTTGCTGCTCCAAAGAGTCAACACTGAAACTCAAGGTCTGCTGGAGGCTTAGCCTAGAATTCTTCATGTTGTGCATTATATAACCAAATTGGATGCAGTTGAACTGAACTAGAATCATATGAGCTCACCTGGGAACCTAATTTTTATAAGTTTTTTCTTTAGAGAATATATTTGTTTTACAAATGGTCCATATATAATTGAACTTGTGGTAGGTGCTCTATCTGATGCTTCAAAGAGTGTGTATGTTTGTAGTATGTTAGGTATTAACATGCATATTCACATGCATGTAATATTTTAATGATGACATTACTTTTTTAAGATTTTATTTATTTAGGAGAGAGAGAGAGGGAGAGAGGGAATGAACAGGGGGGAGTGCAGAGGGAAAGGGACAAGCAGAATTCCTGTTGAGTGGGGAGCCAGATGCAGGGCTGGATCCCAGGACCCTGAGATCATGATCTGAGCTGAAGTCAGATGCTTAACGGACTGAGCCACCCAGGCATCCCTGATGAAATTCTTTATAACGACTTTGACTTTTGTTTTCTTGAATTTGCTACAAGACAACACTTACAAAGAATGTCATGCATGTCAATTATATCTCAATAGAGCTGGAGAAATTTATGTTTTTCTTGACTTTGAATTTGCATGTTTTTCATCTAACAGCATGTATCTGTTGAACATAAATATGGACTTAATATTAGATATTTTGAAATTCAGGAGAAAATACAATTATATTAAGGAGTCAAAATAATACAACTAATGGACAAGGAAGTGAATAATGGAGAGTTAAGTTGCATGTTCCAAGGTCTGTTTCAGCAAATACACAGACATGACTATTAAAATACAGATTTCGATGACACTCTTTATACTAATTAGAAATAGCACTTTGACAAAAAGGTCTAATTCTTTGAGCCTAAGTGACATTATATTTGAGTGGATTAGATATGTTGATTTCTAGAGTGTCTTACAGCTATAAAATGCTGTGGTATAAATGGTACCATGAGTTATTTTGAGGAATGCAAACACAGGTGTAATGGATATTTGTTCAAATATATCAGGTGCAAGTGAATGGAAGGGACAAAGGGACAAAGTGAATAGGGCTCTAGAAGGACCTGTGTCTTATTCCAGCTCTGTTCTGCTGCTAAAAGCTTGTGTGACTTTCTGGGTTTGTATCTTTCTAGATGAAAGATAATAGATGTGTCCCTGCCCTTTATTGCTATGCAGCAAGATATTGGCTCTTCCATTCTCAGGTAGCATGGTGAAGGTCTTCCAACAATTAGGGAAGTGTGGAGGAATCCCCAGCCTGGATGTGGCTAGGAGCCTTAACTAGGAACAAGGCTATGAAGAAGGGAAAGGGTTACATGTATAGAAAAATATACTTTTATTAAAAGACCACCTTAGAAACAGTTTTTCTGTTATCAGGCCTGTCATTTTCCAGAATGTTAGCTGCTGACTTGAAGAAAAATACAACTGGAGAAGCAGGACACTGCCCTGCCATTTGAACTAAAAGTTAGTTATATAGGGTTGTAGGGGTCCTATTTTTGGAAGATTCTACTTCAGAAACACAGCTGGCTCTTTTTTTTGCCCCCCTCCAAAGCTGTTTCTTCTTTAAAGGAAATTTCTATTCACTCTTTGCCAGGCAACAACACTTTGCAGCAATGCTATTGTCATTAAACATTGTGTTTAAGATTTGCCATTATTATCAGCAATAAAAAGAGAAGTCTTATCTTCAATAAGAGGTTGAACTCCACTGTCATCCATAGGCTGAGATTCCACCCTGGATGGAAAACTGCTGGTTGTGGGAACCAGAGTGGCTGTTGCTTTCTAATGGGTAGAAAAAACATGTATCCTTGCCAGGGACACTTATCACCCCTGTACCCCAACCCATTGCCTTTCTGCAGTAGAATTTTCAATATTGTCCCCCCTTTTTTGGGGGGTTGAACGTCCATGTTTCTAACTGTTATCCTGGTAAATGAAAACTCTGTGATAAAGATACCTACATCACTGCTAATGACATTCTTTTAGTGGGTTTCCTTGGAGGAAGACTTTCCGTCATAAATTATTGTAATATAATGTGCTTGACTGACTTAAAAGAAAATAGTAACAGCTTACATTGATGGAACTTATTTGCTGTGTCATCTCCCCATTGTGATATTTTGCTGGTCACACGGCTCACGTTTACCTCCTGAGCCTGGATCTTCTGTCATCTCCTGTTGGAAGGAGACACTGAGACTCAGGAGAATTCAGTGACTTGTTAGAATCACAGTTAATTAGTACTAAGGTCACTTCTTGATTTTCCATCAAACTGTAGGAAAAATGACATTGTTTCTACTGGTTTTACAAAAATAATTTGTAATTGGCCTTGAGGGAGTCTGAGAATGGCAGTCAAAGCACACCAGTGGCAGCTGGGCAAACACCAGCTTCCTTTCTGTTTTTTGGCCCCTCCCGGTGGCTCTGGTTAGCAGGTTCTAGTCAAGGGGACATTTAGAAACAAATGTTAGCCTCTGCAAGTGTTGCTGAGGTCAGAGTGTAGAGGAAGGGGTTTGGGGTAAGGTTGGCACTGGTGACTGGGTCTGACTACGATGTTGGCACTGGTGACTGGGTCTTATTATGCCTGGGGTCCGGCGGCCTGAGTGCATTCGGCTGGCCTTAATGGTCAGACTCGAGCAGTAACTTGGCAGATGAGTGTAGATGGAACCTGAAGTCGGCAGGATGGGGAGGTGTGAGGGGCTGGGCCTGGGCGACTGAAGTAGCTGGGTGAGGGACTTTAACGGCAGGCATCCTGGACTGTGTGTAGCCATGAGGCAGGCAGCGTCCTGGTGGAAGCAGGGGTACACGTGGGGCTCCATGAACCCTGGGTGTGGTGCTTGCACCAGAAGAGGGCAGGGCATACAGGGAGCTTCTGACTTGCAGCAGTTTATTATACCACTTACCATAATTGTGGAAGATGGAAGCTAAACAGATTAGTTAAAAGAATAAATGAATGGATGAGTGACTAAAATATAAATGGTTGAATAACGGATCCAACTCCAAGTTAGGAAGCCGTCTTCATCCTGCCTCACTGTTACTTCCTCAGTCTTTCCCATATCAGGAAACAGAGGGGCCCAAGATATGTGTCCCCAGCACGTGCTAGTTGAGCGTTTCTCTGCAGAGCATCTCCCAGGAATCAAATAAAGAGGATATTGGGGACCAGTGCTTGAAAGTGAGTTTTGGCACATTGCCCAATTCTTACCTTGGCAAGTCTGATCTGATCTTGTTTTGGTTCCTGTGTGGGGCTTGCAGTGTCCATTTATATACTACATTTCACACTTTCATTATTGCCTTTGAATCCCCATTTGTGAGGGCCTGGTTTTTATTACTATTTCAAAGCATTAGGGTGCCTTTGTTAATGTGTACTCTATTTTCTTAAAAATTAAGGGTCATTTATCTTTATTCTTTTTCTTACAGGGAACATTCCTGAGCAAGCAGGCAGTGCTTGTGTACTTTGCTCTAAGCCAGGTAGAATTCAGGTCTAGGGCTTGTAGGTTGGAGTTTCCTTTACTACAAACTGCTGGTCTTTGTATTGTACCTCTGGATGGCTATTAGTTTGAATCCATGAAGCAATGCTATGAATAGCTACCAATTTATTTCAGTGAATTCTAAAACCTGTTAAAAATAGAACCTTGCAGAGACTTCATTTTCTTCTCTGTTTTCTATAGCTGATGTGACAAAACATGTCTTTGTAAATCTTTTCAATGTAGAAAGAATTTTGCTTTGCTTTCCTACTAATGTCTGACTAAAAAAAATTATTTCTGAGGCTCAAAATGAGAAAAATGGTTTGAATCAAATCTGTTAAATTCCCACAATTTATTTTCAACTTAACACAAGTTAAATTGAATATATGTGTATTTCACGCTTGTCACAGTGCTTGTTCATAGTTGGTCCTTAGTGTGATCATTAATTTTGTGTCAAGACCAAAGTACCCAGATAATTGATCAAACATTATTCTTGATGTTTCTCTAAAGGTGTTTGGCTCAGATGGTTGGGTGTCTGACTCTTGATTTTGGCTCAGGTCATGATCTCAGGGTCATGAGGTCAAGCCCCGAGTTAACTTCATGCTGTGCGTGGAGCCTGCTTAAGATTGTCTCTATCTCTCACCCTCTGCACCTCCCCCCCAAAAAATAAAGGTATTTTTATATGAAATTAACATTTAAATTGGTAGACTTGAGTAAAGCAGATTGCCTCTCATTATGTGGGGGGCCTCTAAGCAACTGTAGGCCTGAATGGAACTGACCTCCTCCGACAGGAGGGAATTCTGCCAGCTGACCGCCTTGGACTTGAGCTGCAGTGTCAGTTCTTTCCTGGGTGCAAGCCTACCCTGCAGACTGAAATTTGCCCCTTTCCACAGCCATGTGATCCAGTTCCTTAAATCGAATCTCTCTCTTTCTGTGTCTATGTGCCCTCCCCCCACACCATGCTCTGTGTCTCTGATGAGCCCTGACTAATACACTTAGTAACATTGGGTTTTGTCATTTCTTCTTTCTCATGAGGTGGCAAACCTTTGGTGCACGTGTGTCCTGCTCACCTTTGCAATCTTCCGTCCTAGCACAATCCTGGCATGAGGAAGGTGCACAGTCATGTTTGTTAAAATAAATTAGACACCTCCTTTTTTTCATTTTTATTATTCTCCTATTTTCTTTCCCCTTTTTAACAAGTATTTTATATTTACCCAGTTCAGTGACAATAAGTATTCGTTAGTGATGTCCGTGACACAATGAAGTTTTTAAAAATATCTTATGAATGTCCAAGATAGATGGAATTATGCTTCGGTATAATTTTGAAATTTTGGATATTTTGTTTCTTCTATAACTGGTAGTCATGTGGTACCTGAAGTACTGCCCAGACATATTAGTGCCAATATTTAATATAAATTAGAGGTTTTGTTTTTGTTTTTGTTTTTTTTTTTACAGAAAGAGAAAGCACAAGTGGGAGGAGAGGGGCACAGGAAGCGGGAGAGAGAGAATCTCAAGCAGGCTCCACACCCAGGGCAGAGCCTGACACAGGGCTCCATCTCACAACCCTAAGATCATGACCTGAGGCAAAATCAAAAGTTGGATGCTTATGGGGCGCCTGGGTGGCACAGCGGTTAAGCGTCTGCCTTCGGCTCAGGGCGTGATCCCAGCGTTATGGGATCGAGCCACATCAGGCTCCTCCGCTATGAGCCTGCTTCTTCCTCTCCCGCTCCCCCTGCTTGTGTTCCCTCTCTCGCTGGCTGTCTCTATCTCTGTCGAATAAATAAATAAAATCTTTAAAAAAAAAAAAGTTGGATGCTTAACTGACTGAGCCACCCAGACACCCCTATCAATTAGAGTTTCTACGTATAGTATTCACTGAAGCAAATAGAAATTATACATGGCACATGGAGCAGGTTAGGATATAGAATTTCTAACCTTTATTTTCAGTTAAAACAGGAAACACTGAACTGATACTATTTTTTGTTAACTGATGTCTAGTACTACACACCTTTTTTGTTGAATGATTGTGTTTTAAGTGTTATCCTGGTAAATGAAAACCTGAGGTAAAGAATACCTACAAAACTCCTAATGGCCTTCTTTACCTTGCGTAAAGTATACTGGCAGTGACTGCTCCCTGTAAGGTATTAAAATTGCATGATTTAATTATTCATCAGCAATATTGGACTTGCACGTTTGTTACCCTTAAAGGAGTGAGGGATTTGCATTAAGTAAATGGTGATAGGCTACACATACTTAGCTGTAAGAAGGCAGTTTTCTACTGCAGATTATAACATTTCTGGTTACAGAGAGCAGGACATTTAATAGGTGGTGATGATGATGGTGTGATGGAATCCAGTGGCCCTTTTCACATTTCTTTCTTCATGCACAGCTGAATATGTATGTGGTGACTGAAGCCTGAATGTATTTACCAGTATGACAACTTGCTGGTTAATTAGCTTGTTCTCTTCCTAAGGACTTCTGCTCTGATTTTCATGCTTACTCACCTGAGCAGAGAATAAAATCAGACAATGACTATCAGTGAGAGCTCAAGAGAGTTCTTGCTCTAGACAGCAGGACAATGATCTCTATGGAAATTTGACATCTACATATTCAGACACCTGACTTACATTTCCTTAAGGCAGTGTGAGGATCTCCATTAATCACCATCCCCTACCTCCACCAGAAGGATTCAGTTTTTAGATAACAGAGAATTTTTTAATGAAAATAGTATAAATAGGTACCACTTTGGCTTATGTGATTTCAAAGACATTTCAGACCAAATGTTATGTCACAAAATTTAGCTTATTTCTACTGTCTTTCTTTCCTACATGTTACGTTTACTAATTTACTGAGTTTTTCCTTTGTTTTGAGATCTTTCATTTTACCTTTTTTTTGTTTAATGAATATTAAAGCCAATTCATTTTTTGTTGTTCAGCCTTTTATGTTGGGCCTTCTTATTCCTCCCCTTCATGCACTACTTAAATTTTTGTGCATCTTCCTCTGTTTTTTCATAGTATTTTTACCGTGTAATATTCATATCTAAAATATATTTTGTTTCTATTTCTAATTGAGTTTTACTTATTTTCTATATTTCTTACCTCTCCTAGGAAGATGGTGGAAAAAAATATACTTTGGAGTCTGACTATTTGGGTTTTAATCATTTGTCAAGTTGCTCCTGTCATGCCTCAGCTTACGTATCTATAAAAAGGAACTAAGAAATATATATATGTTCATGGAGTTGTTATAAATTGTAGATTTGCCCTTAAAATACAGTCAGTACTTCAGATGTATTAGTTACCATTGCTGTTTTTCTTTTTTTAGAATAGTCTATTGCAGATTCCAGTCCTTCTTACTAAAACATAGAATTTTGCCTCTGCAAATGATTTATTTTTATTCTACTTTTTTCATTCCAGTAGTAGTTAATCTGTGATAAACAAAGGATGTGATGACTTGTGAAATCATTTTCTTTATTTTATAGTCATATTTTGTATGTACTACTCTGTATGCCTAGTACATAATAAATGCTCAATAAATATTTGTTTTATGACTGTAATGCAAAGCTAACAGCTGTATTACAGTTTATGTAAGTTTGGTGTCATATCATGAATTTGCCAACAATATGTTTTTCCATCTTTCTATAAACAATATCACCAAGTGTTTTTGTGTTCTATTTATCATTTGGAGGGCTCTGTGCTAGACAATACCATGAATAATAACAAAAGCTAGCACTCCCTTAACACTCAGTCTTGGCTAGCATTGCTCCAAGTGCTTAAGCGAATTATAATCCTTTTAATATCCTCAGGAAGCTGGACCTGTTGATTTCTACTTCGCAGATGAATAAACTGACTCACAGAAGGGGTAAGTGGCTTGCCAAAGTCACATGGTTGATAAAGTAGCATAGCAGGGCTTTGAACCATGCCTTTCTGGCTTGGGATTCTGTGCCTTTAATAATTACTCTGCATTTCCACCAAAATGCAGAGTCCGTGTCACCAGGGACTTAGGGCCTATCACATTATGGTGCTCGTCACCACGCAATATAGCCGTTAGTTCTATCTCGTTTCATCTACCACGGGGTTTGCTTTTGTAGCTATTGGTGTGGTTTGGGAATATAGGTGAGGTTTGGTGGGGTGTGGTCCGGAGCCAATGACCAAGAAAGAATTCTCGAGACGTCTTTTGTGCTAAATGGTGGTTTTATTAAAGCATGAGGACAGGACACGTGGGCAGAAGAGCTGCTGTACCAGGATTGTGAAGGGTGGCTGATTATATGCTTGGGGTTGGGAGAGGTAAGGAAAAAGGGAGGTTTTCAAAAGAACTTTCATTGCTAAAGAGGACCTACAAGATACCAGAGGCATTGCCATGTCAAGTTAAGGTTGGTTTTCCCTCCAGCAAGGCATTAACATTGAGATAGTTGGGACCTTCCTGAAAGAATGTCTCACATGTCCCATCCAGAAGTGGGGGGAGAAGGAGTTTGCGTGGTGTCAGCCTCACTTTGTCTTCAGTGAGATTTCTGCTCCCTCATCAATGTGAGCCTATGAGCTTTTCTGTCTTGGTTTATTTTCTGCTTTGGTACACAGATTTGCTCAGTGCCTATATGGTGATGAAATTTTCATTGATAAAGTGATAAAATCTTCATATTCATCAATTTTTGTTTTCAATTTTTGCCAATTTATTATAATGTATAGACTGGGTTTATGTACTAATGAGTTAATTTGGAGAAGGAAAAAGGCTCAGTAAATGAAATCTTTAACCTTTTCTCAATCTTCCTTTACCATGACAGTGCCAGGTCTTCTGAGTTTGGTCCTTTCTCTGAACTGTCTCTTTCATATGCAAGGAGAATTGGTAGGTGTTAATTATCACCGAAAGTGAGATTAAAGCAACAAAAATTCCATTAAGCAGAATTAATTACTAGGCTGGCATTTAACTGAAAGTTTTTAAGCAAATAATAAGAGGCCATGAGCACGTACATCTTACTATTGACAGTTATAGTTTAAAATAATGATTATTAAAATAACCTGTTTTCCCAGCATCTCTTTTCACTTTCCTCAAGAAGTGAATGTGCACCTGTCTATGCTGATACAAGAGTGAGGGTATTCTCCTCACTGTTTGTCCCATCCTCATCCTACAGGCTGTTAAAAAATTGCTCTACTCCTCTTGCAAGCCCAGATGTGTTTCCTCTATACCTGGTGGACATTCTTTGTTTTCTCTGCACAGAAATACAATGGTAACTGCTCAGTATATATTTATGTTTAGATATGCAGTTTTTAAGAGAGCAAAGATTTTGGCAGAGAAGAATGAATATGGCTTCTGTTCTTCTAATTTCTCTGTGTCCAAAGCCACTGCTCACATATTTCATTGAATTTGATGACTTGATATGTTCTCCAAATACCATGTTAGTTTATGGAATTTCAACACCTTACCTATCATCCTAATCATAGCATATATTTTGTCTCAAGAATAGGCGTGGTAATTAATGTTATGTGTCAACTTCCCTGGCCATAGGATGCCAAGATTAACTGTTATTCCTGGTTGTGTCTTTGTGACTGTTTTGGGGCAAGATTAGCATTTGAATGGCAGATTCAGTAAAGTAGGCAGCCCTCCCCAATGTGGTGGGCTTCATCCAATTTGTTGAGGGCCTGAATAGTACAAAAGGTGGAGGAAAAAGGAATTAGCCCCCCTTTTCTGCCTTGCTGCTAAATTGGGACATTTTATCTCATCTTTTCCTACCTTTGGACTCAGGTTTTCACCATTGGCTTTCCTGGATCTCAGGGCTTTAGTGTTAGACTGAATTACATCATTGACTGGTTTCCAGAGTCTCCAGCTTTCAGACAGCAGGTCTTGGACATCTGCTTCCATAACTGTGTGAGCCAGTTCCTCATAATAAATATCTATGTATCTGTCTATCCATCTATCATCTATCGTCATGTCTCCTATTGATTCTTATTATGTAATGAACCTTGAGTAATACAATAGATTTAACTCTTTTACTTTTGGTTCTTGTGACTTGAGGGGTAACAGTAAAGAACACATCCAAAAACACTTCCCACAGCAAGTTGACCCCACGCCTGACTTTGAGTTAATCTTTTAGTTCCTAAATTTTCAAAAGTATCTGAAATAGAAAGATTCCTGGGGGAGTTATTAAAAAAGTATAAAATGAATCAGACATGATCCTTGCCATGAAAAGATTCATAGTAAAGTCCCAGGTCACTGTGAGCAGAAAGTATCTTCCTATTCAGATGAGAAAATACAGAGTTGGGAAGATCAGATGCAGCTTCGTGAGGAAGGTAATTCCTAAGCTAGATTTTGAAGAATAATGAAGACCTTTCTTCTCCCAGGCTGACGAGAGAGCATTTATTTTTCAGTTTAATCACAGTTATATATTTACATATACTGTGCTCTGATGTTTCAGGAAACTAAAAGGGAAGCCACTCCGGATGCACTAGGAGTAATACTGGATCTTTCCACTGGTTTGATGTTGACTTGAGGCAACGGCCAAAGTTGAAGGGAAAATAGCAAAACTAGGCTGCATCTAAAATTGAGGGGCTTGAGTGCGAAGTAAAGGGACTTGGATAAAGTCTGGAGGAATGGGATGGGAAGTGAACAAGTCTGAGCTTTGGATATTTTAATTTAAGAACAGTGTGTAAAATGGATTAGAGGTGAAATGAGAGAACAATTAGGTGATAGCATATTCAGATCAAGGTAGCTACTGTATTGGCAGCTTGTGTATGCATGTTTAATTCAATTAAGCTCTCTGGTCTGATTATTTTCTTAATGAGGTGGTTGAACTAATATTTTTAGGAGGCTTAGTCCACTTCTTAAATTTCCTTTTTTGATTGATTATGAACCTTTAAGAACTCAGCGGCTTTAATACAATGAAACCATGGATTTCTTTCACCACAAGATCCATATATCAGCTCACAGAGAATTGTATGATGTAGAAAAATTCCTAATAGCAAATTTATTTTATTTTAATTCATTTGATTTTTCAAGCTACATTTGTGACATATGGCATTTTGCATTGGGCACGTGAGAGAACACAGATAGCTGCGTTATCAAAATAATGACACAGTATAGATTCTAAGTTTATAGAACTTGAAAAGGAGTGGTTTCTTCCTCCTCTCCTCTCCTCAGACACACTCCAAATACTGTTGATGATGCATGTACCAATATTTGCAGCTTTTTGATGATGAGATTAAGGATCATTTGTATTTTTTTTCTGCCTGGTGTACTGTACTACTGAATGCTAACAAGACCATCTCATGCTTTTAGTATTTATTTTAATCAACTTGCCATGATGCCCTACTGATTGAAGGGAATATTTAGACCAATCTTGGGATGATTGGCAGGGGTTGGTTGAAAATACTAGTCTGGTTAAAGTCTGGCTAATGTCTATTAAAGGGTTTTTCAGTGACCTGAAACTCTAGTCTGGTTACTAGTCTGGTTAATGTCTATTAAAGGGTTTTTCAATGACCTGAAACTCTACTAATATCTCTGTACCTCACCTTTTTGCAAAAATTCTCAGTGTGTGTATGGTGAGTAAGACCGACACACAGTTCAACAGCTGTGGGTAGTGCTGCAGAGACATGTGTTGAAATATGTTGCATTCTTCTAGTAATACATGTAAGCCATAAGTATAGTTTTTAATTTATTCAACATCTAGCATTTGGTGGCCTTCTCAGATCAGAGCAGTGACTGTCTCCTCAGGATACATGCAGTTGTTTTAGATGATTATTTCTGTTCTGGAATTTCCAAAATAATTAATAACAAATTATTCATTTCATTAGAGAAATTAGCACTTACTACTTCCGTCCAAATTATAGTCAGATGTCTGTCTTTTTTTTTTTTCTAAATTTCATAAGACTCCTGCCTGCGTTGAGTTGAGGGTCAGAGAAAGGGATAACTTACGCATTTCTAACCACCGTGTCTCTAGAGAAGGACAATTCTGCTGTCCTAGATTCTACTGCTAGTGAGACTGGCAAACAGCTTATGGTTTTTTTTTTTTTTTTTAAATCCTAGAGACCCCCTTTTTCATTACCTTGAACAGTTGGCAGCTGTGTTTAGGGAGTGATGCCAAGTCTAAGCAAAGTTGACTTAAAGGTGGGCGAACTAGTGGCACTGTGAATGCACAGGAGACTGAGCTCCAAGCTGGCTTCAGGTAAAAAGAGACTTTCAGGTGAGATGAAATTCGCTGCTTTCATTTGGTGAGTCCCGGCTTTCATAAAATATGCACCAGTGTGTTTTAAAAAACTAAAAAATAATTCAAGCAAGATAGAAATATGTGTACAAAGAAGTATAGGTTTGAAAAAAAGAGTATTCTTCTAATGTATTTAGTATCCTTTCAATATATTTCAATATATAGGTCAAATCAATTGAATTTAGGACTTCAGAATAAAATTGGAGATGCAGAGATTGAGAAAGGAATATTTGGAAAAATAAAAGTGAAACCAGCATTGATAATTCTGATCCTGTTTGATAACATATATAACATTTCATTTCAACAGGATGATATTTCTACAATTAGTCTGGCCATTGCATTAGATTCTGTATTTTTATTCGAATTAGAGAGTGTTCTTGGCGTTATGCACATTATCATCTTAGAGGAGAGGGAAGCATGTTAACGTTTTACTAGAAATCCCAGTTTTCCTAGTGTTAGACTACTAGGTTGTTTCCTTTTTGAATGCACTAAAATTAACCATTAGTTCAGGTTTTTATTTTGTTATACTAGGAAACATGCTGTTTTCCAAAATGAATGAATGTAGCTTCCAAAATTTCAAATCATCCAGCTGTCTTTTTGTTCCTATCTAGAAGCACAGGCAATAACTCCATTAGCAAGTCATAAAAACCACAGACTGATAATTTTTTTTTTAAAGATTTCATTTATTTATTCAACAGAGATAGAGACAGCCAGCGAGAGAGGGAACACAGCAGGGGGAGTGGGAGAGGAAGAAGCAGGCTCCCAGCAGAGGAGCCTGATGTGGGGCTCGATCCCATAACGCTGCGATCACGCCCTGAGCCGAAGGCAGACGCTTAACCGCTGTGCCACCTAGGCGCCCCCAGACTGATAATTTTTAATTACAAAAAATCACCTTAGATTTCCAAATGGAGGTCGATGAAGTAAAACAACCACCATAACAATATTAATTAATGAGGACTAATACTTGCTTAGTCCTCCATATTGTATAGAGTGCTTTTATGTATTTTATTAGCTTTTGCACTTAACAATTCTATGAGATAGGTAGATAAATCATTATCAAAATAACTTTTCTACAAGGGGAATTTATATTCCTAAGGACATATAGTTAAAAAGTGGTAAAATAATTCTCAAGCCTTTTGATTTCAAATTTCTTCTTCTTTCAACCATTCTCAGGATGATGCATAAGGGATTTTTTTTTTTTTTTCCTTTTGGCTTCAGTAAGAGATAGCTCTGGCCCAGAAATTTGGAGAACACATCCCCCACATGCCAGATCACTGATTTACTAGCTGCAAGACCCTATGGCTCCTTTCATTAACTATAAATTGAGGGCTTTGAACTAGATAATTTTAAGTATTTTCAGCTATAAAATTTGGTGATTCTATTTAAAGTAGTGTAAGATGGTTCAGAAAAAATTATATCTACAATAATATATTTTATTGCTGAAAGTTTCCCAGAATGTATTCTGAAAATATTAGTTTCATATATGTCAATATATATTGTGTCATAAAAGGGTTTTATGGGCAATTGGTTTTGGGAAATTCAGGGTAAAACAAATTTAGACATCTAATTATGGTAGGACTTCTGGGTAACTTTAACAGATGAAGTACGGAGTGAAACTAGAAAAAGGGCATGTGGAATGAAAATGTCCAGGTGTGCATTGCAGGTGCACTTCTCAGGAGGGTTGGACGGTCCAGAGAATTCTCCCTATGGAAACCCATCATAGCCCAAACCTGCAGAGCCTGTTCTCAGTCAGCAAATCATCGTGTCTAACTATACCTTGTCCCTTCCAAAATGATTCGGGGTTGCTAAGGGCTGTGTATTTCAAGACATATTTGGTGAATTAAACTTTAAAGAATCTTACTGAATATAACTGCAACATAAGATTTAGAATGTCTGAATTCATAGTGATCTCAGATGCTGAGAGAGATCATTCAGCAGCGTTCAAGAGATGTTTTCATTCTTCGTTTATGGTAGTGTTGGATGAAAGGATTGCTAAAATTTGTTGGAATTTTGTATTAGGGATCCTTGACTTAGTTTACCTTCATATGCTATTTAATATTGACTTTATGATGCAATGCTATTCAACTAAATTTCAATGAATTGTCACAAAATATATAGCAACATTTGCCTTCAAGATCCTTGTAATTTTTTCTGGGTTGTAGAGTTGGCACACGGTCTCTACAACTCCTGATAATGTTTTTGTTTTTGTTTCTGTTTTTGTTTTTAATTGCGTTTAGGATAAGAACACTATGATGCTGAGCTGAATGTTTTGGTCTTTCACAGACCTTGCAAGATAGCTCTCCAATAACCATAACAGACAGGTTGTCCATGGTCATAAATCATAGGTGGTCCACAAGGAGGGGACTGTTACTTTCGGTTTGGGGAAAGATTTATCCTGTTTTACAACAGCGTTGTGTGCCTGCAATACTTACAAAAACATATTTACACATTCAACATCTTCATTTGTTGATACGTAATTTGAACAGTTTTTGTCATTGTTTCTGACAAATTAACAAGGTTGAGAATTTGCTAACTTGCTTCTTTTATCATTTTTTCTTTTCTTTCTTTTTTTATTTTTTTATTTATCTTGGTGGTAGGGCACATGGAACTCACTTTCATTTATTTTTCAATTAACAGCTTCTTTCAGAAACTGTATTTGCTCCCTGAGTCATTTATTCTTCTTATTTTATTTCAAAAATTGGGATGGAAAGAGAATTGGAAAGATCTACTACTGTTTTTGACAGCTATTATTAATTTTCAAGATTTATATCCCAGTTTACTATACAGCAATAATTCATCCAAATGTACCTTTCAGTCAGTGGCAGATCTAATAAGATTTTATATCTTTTTTGAGCGGAAAGCAAGGCCTTCTTTGAAGGCTCCATGTGTAAATATTTATGTGGAAAATGAAGGAAGGGGAAGAGAAGACTTCTTTGTTTTTGTAAAGTGAGGTAAGTGCTGTCGATACAAAGCAAGCCACTCACTTATTTTCTACATTTTTACGTTTTAATATTTATTTCCAAAATATTCTCCTTGATTTTTCCCAGGCCAAGAGGCTGACTGAGGCAAACTGCTTCCTGTGTTTGTGAAGCTTAGATGCAAGTGTGTGTGTTTGGGAGGGACAGGGGAAGGAGAAATAAAACATGACACTGGTCAATGTTCAGCAAAGAATTTTACAATCTCACGACAAAAGAAAAGTGACTTAAACTTGTCCAAGGAAGCCTTTTTCTAAGGAGGTAAGATTTAATCTGAGCTGTGATCAACAAAACAAAGCCAAGTACTGAAGAGAGGGGGAAAGGTCAGGAAGCAGCTGGAGGGGAGTTCTCAGGTGCTTGTTCTAGGAACCAAAGGAGAGAGGAGAGGAGGGCACTGTGGATCCTGGTCATGTGGAGAATTTTAAAACCAAGGAGAGGAGTTTCAACTTAATTCTGAGTACAAGAGGAAGCCACCAGCAGGTTTTAAGCAAGATTAAATGGCATGATTCCATTTGTTTTGAAGAGATCACTGTCTATATTATGTGCAAAAAAGAATTGCAGTCAAGAAGGCAGCTCAGAGACCAGGTGGGCTCTGTTCTACTGACCCACAGGACAGGTGCTGATGCTTTGCACAGAGGACATGCTGGTGAGGAAAAATAGATGTATTTTGGGCTCTGAACTCATGATTTAATTACAAGGTGTGGAAAAGCACAGTCATTCCAAACCACCCAATTCAAAGAGAAGGAAGACCACACTGAAAGGGAAAGCCAGTGGGAAGTAGAGAGCTGAGAGATACAGTTCTAGAGGATGAAGTAAGGATGGATTTCACATCCTCTGAGAATCCCTAATCAGACTCAATGCATAAAAGCAGGCATACAACTGTAAAACATCTTTGTACAACTCCTTGTACTACACCCATAAGAATTTTAGAGGTTTTTCTTCAGAAATAAAAAATAGTCTCATAAAACAAACAAAAAGTACACAGACTGTACTTTTGTTCATTCTCCCTTTCAATGTAAAATCCTACTTTTGAAGACAGAAAGAATCTTAAAGTCTGTTAAAATCTCAGCCTTCACTCTGGCATGAATGAAGATGCTCACATCCAGAAAGGGTTACACCATATGCAAGGCCCCTTGACCAACAGTGTGCTGATTAGACCTAGAACCTCATTCTTCTGCTGCCCATCCC
The DNA here is from genome assembly GCF_002007445.2 of Ailuropoda melanoleuca. NCBI lineage: Eukaryota > Metazoa > Chordata > Mammalia > Carnivora > Ursidae > Ailuropoda > Ailuropoda melanoleuca. Next base: position 2,974,085 of record NW_023179820.1, read on the forward strand.
AGTACTAGTTATATCAGAGTTTTTATACTGAATTAATAGCTTGAAGTAAATGTTTCAAAAGAAAAATTAAGTAGGAAAACAGAGCAGAAGAATAATGGGTGTGTGGACAGAAACTTGGAGGTTAAGGGGCAGGCCATTTGGTCTGGGCATTTGTCTTGGGCAGGGTTCTCTAAGGCTAGACATACTCATGGAGATGTTACTGTGGATCACTTACCTTTCCTCAAAGGAAGACAAAACATAAATACTGTTTCTCCTCTTGACCCTCACTGTGGTCTCTGCCACCTAATGATCCCATGCCTGCAGCACCAAAACATTCTGTCTTCCATCCTCAGATGCTGAGGGTCAGGGCCTCCTTGGGAACGTAGTTGGGCGTGCTGCTCTGTGTACGCGCTTGTTTCTCTCTCACTCGTCTTTCCTGCTAGACGGCAGATTGCTCCAAGGCAGGAACTGTGTTACGATAAACTCAGAAGAAGGTTGCAGGAAGTGGATGTTGAGGCTAGTGGGAAAGAGACCCTTCCCCGGGGTATAACGCCACCTCTCCTACACATAGTCTTTGAAGTGTGAATTCTGACTTCCATTCTCCTTTTCTACTGCTGATCATGTCACAGGTAGGACATGGAAAGGGAGGAATTCACAGCAAAAATTACTCAAAGTTAAGATTAGAAGACAAGAAAACACACACAGTTTCTGAGGTAGACACTTAGAGGCTAAAACACTGCTTTAGAGTCTATGAGGTCCTAAATTTCTTTCCTGGGAAAGCAGCCCACAATCTTGGTAACCATGAACAGGTGAACTTGTTTGAGCCTTTAATTTTAATATCTTCATAATGGGAAGTAAAAATTGATCATGTTACAAAGATGAAGGGACAACCATTTATGTTAATATGTGTATGATGCTTCACACAGATCAGCTTACTGACTGTTCATTCTCATTGTGTGTAAGTTGCTCATAACCAAGATTCTGTGCTTTTGATGATAGCATTCTTTTTTTCCACAAGTCATTTTCATATTTTGCCCCTTCTGCTTAACCTTTGCTCTTCCTTCTGGACCCTGTCTTTCTCTCCATTTGTCTACACACATACGTGCTTAGGACTTACTCATTCTTGGGTTTTTAGCTTGGTCTGAGTAAGCACCCAGTTCTTAGCTGCTTGTGGCACTCCATGGCTGTAGTAGCATCAGTCTCCAGATTCTTTAGGCTCTGTGTGGGCCGGGACCACGTTTGTCCTGTTTATTGATGGCCCAGGCATGGAGGCTGTTCATTGCATATTGGTTGAGTGTCCAGTAAGAACTGTGCAGTGTCCATACTCACACCTCATGAGTGTGCAAGCAGCATATGCACGTTATTTATAGCTGTGTGTGTGTGTGTGTGTGTGTGTGTGTGTAGAAAGACAGCCAGGCAGATGCACATGGTTACTTATATCTACAGATTATTTCTTTGGGGAAAATTCTATCCTGCTAATGGAGCTTGCTGTTAGGAAGCAATCATTGTACCTAGATCGAAAGCACAAAATTTGCTGAATGTTGCCTGGCAGGCATACTTCATGCCATTAGGGTACTAGGCGGCACTGAGCCTCTTGAAATGCAGGGATAGAGCGAATGAAGGGAAAAGACAAACCAGGAAAATATTGTGTTCTTGGTTCAGTTGTTTGAACAGATGTATTTTGCATCTACATTCTCTAGATAATCACTTTAAACTTTCATTTCTCTTTGCTGTTTTCAGTGTGTTCATTGTGTCAGATTGTAAATCATGTTCCTTTAAAAAAATTAGCTATGGTAAATTACATATGACAAAATTTTTCATCTTAACCATTCTTAAATAGTTTACTAATATTAAGTACATTCATACTGTTGGGCAACCAATTTCCAGAACCATTTTATCTTGCAAAATTGAAGCTATATCCATTAAATAACACCCCATTTTCCTCACAACCAGCCCCTGGCAATGGCTATACTACATAGTATTTGAATTTGATTCTGTAGAAACTGTTGTACTTTAATTAAGGCCTGCTTGCTATTGTAAAGAAACCAAGTGTTTGGACCAGCGATCGTTCTCATATACACACTCTGGATCCATTCATCCTGAAATTTTCATGAATGCCTCAGCCCTGAGAAGACTGATCCCTTTGCTCTTCTGACTTACATGTGGGCTCGGTCTCATACAAATGCCCTGACCCAAATCTGTCTTCACTAATTCCTCCATATCCAGCCCCAGGGCCCTGATGTCTCCAGCAGAGGAGACTTTACCTCCTGACCTCCTGGTCCATGGTTGGGGGGCATCTGTGTTGCCCAGAGAGTTGCCTTGTGAAGGGTAGTGTGGGTTCCCAAATTTTTTCATTAAAAACTATGTTATAAATTATACTTGGGTGTGGTTGAAATAAGATTTAATTTCAGGTACTTTTTAATGAAGTGGTTCTGTGGTTTAGACCAAAAAATTAAATTTAATTTGGGATAGGCTGGTGATGAGTATTAAGGCGGGCACGTATTGCGTGGTGCACTGGGTGTTATACGCAAGTGATGAATCATGGAACTTTACATCAGAAACCAGGGATGTACTGTATGGTGACTAACATAACATAATGAAAAAATATTATTAAGAAAAAAACCTCCACCACCACCACCAACAAAAATCAAAATAAATAAAGAAAGAAATAAAACAGTCTTTAGGAAAATGTGCTCCTAAGACTTAGAAACATTAAACCTAACATTTGGTAAATGTTCATTCACTAACTGTACACTTGTCAGGTTTCTGTTGTGTTTTTCTCGATCTTGTTTGAAAAAAACTATTTTTTTTTCTTAGAGAAGACCTGTATTTCTAATAAAAATGGTGTGGATTCCCACTGCAGCAGCCTCATCTTTATAACTGCCCGTCTAGAGCTGGTGTACACATAAGACAGTGAAAGCAATGTGTTTGTCTTTGGGGAGCTAAATAAGAGAGGCTTTTAAGTGTCTAACCTCTATCCAGGGTGGGTTCCTGATAGGCATTGAATTGAGTCCCCGGCAGCCCTGGGTATTAATCTGGGAAAAAGGGAAGGCGTATGAGTTAAAGAAGTATCAGAGAACAAGAACAAACAACGGTATTTGAAGTAATCTTAGCAATAGTAGCAGAAAAGGAAAAGAAGAAAGGGGGAGAGAAACAAATAAACTGGCGCCAGATCCCTATACAAGCCTCATAATTAGAAGAACCAAATAATACAGATGCAAATAGGGAACACTGGACTCTCCACTGGCTTCAGGCTCAGAAACTTTGCCTGTTGCTTTGATAGACCATGAAAATCATTGTTTTGTTTGTCTTGAAGGCAGGCTAGACTGGAATGATAAAGAGTCTGGACTCTATGACATTTAGGTTTCTAATATTACACTATTACTTTCAAGGGCATTATTGATTAGAATAAGTCAAAAAGATGAACCAGTATCATTTGTTTTAGTCTGTCCTGTATTACGGTTAGTTGTTTACTTGTCTGCCACCAACTATGTTAAATGCAATATTAGAGAAGATGGCCATTTTACCACTACAACCTAGTTTTTAATTTGATTGAATAGCTTTATCTTTTTAGGTGATCAATAATAGTTAAAATAATATAATTCATTCATCTTTTTATGCATTTTTACTTACTTGTTTTATGAAATGTTTTTCTGTTCCTTAAAGTTTCATGAAAATGTTTTTCTTTCAGTTAAGTAATTAAAAATGTTGCGTGCTCGTGTGTGTGTGTGTGTGTGGATAAAAGAACCTAGAAATCCTTGCCTTCTTGGGCTTTCAGAGTGTATAAATTTTCAAAAAATTTTTGTAGTGAAATAAGAGTATTAAGAAATAAAATGCTACTTTTAGAATATCTTTGTCTTAAGTTTATCTTTATGTTTGGGATGAGGATACTACTAATATTTTACCACAGATCTTTTTTAAGCAAAATAACCAAATCTAATCTGTGGAGAAAATAATAGCTTTAAAAGTAAAAGTCTTTGAGAAAAAATGAGTGTAGTTATCAAAATAACCTGGTCCAAAATTTCATGTCTCCTTTTAAGTTAAAGAAGACTATTCTTCCATTTCTGCATGAAGTTACCTATAAAGGCAAAAGTTTGTCTGTGTTTGGGAAAGTTACCTGAGAATGTGAGGTCTTTCAATTGTAATATGAATGGGTACCTCAGTGGTATTCAAATGCTTAAGAAGTCAGCATTTGAATCTTACTTTTTTTTTTAATGTTTTTTTATTATATTGTGTTAGTCACCATACAGTACATCCCTGGTTTCTGATGTAAAGTTCGATGATTCATTAGTTGCGTATAACACCCAGCGCACCATCAATACGTGCCCTCCTTACTACCCATCTAAATCTTACTTAAGCATTCAAGATATTTTGTGGGGCGTTAAATAACAAAAATCCAGACATGTAAATTTAAAGATCAAATTGGCTATATTCAACAATTCATGAATCTGGCAACATCCCACCTAGCAATAGAAAGGAGTTTTGCATAGCTGCAGGAAAGGACAAGTTTTTGAATACAGAAAGAAGGTGGGAAAAATTATTAGCAAAGAATGCATTGTTTCAGGCAAGGCATTGTTTCTACTCTCCTAAAGGAGAAAGAAGGAGTCTGTGGGGCAGATTATGTCACCAGTGCTGACCAGGTAACTCCATGTTGACTGGTTAAAGTTTACATTCCTGGGAGAGGTTGAAGCTGCAGTTAGGTTAGGTCTTAAACCTTGGTTTGCTGATCTGGAGTTTAGCATAACTGACTCCATTTTGGGCCTGCTGTCTCCTTTTTAGCAGTTCTCCCCTTTTGATCATTCACAGTATAAGTAAGAAATGTTATCAAAATTTAAGGCATTGGCACCACTCAGCCAATTCTTGTAGATTTTGTTGATCTCTTTGTGGTATTCACAGGTCATGATGACTTCAGATTCAAAATCTTTTTTTTTTTTAAAGATTTTATTTATTTATTTGACAGAGAAAGAGACAGCGAGATAGGGAGCACAAGCAGAGGGAATGGGAGAGGGAGAAACTGGCTTCCCACCGAGCAAGGAGCCCAATGCGGGGCTTGATCCCAGGACCCTAGGATCATGACCTGAGCTGAAGGCAGACGCTTAACGACTGAGCCACCCAGGCACCCCCAGATTCACAATTTTTAAGTTGTACATGCTCTTCATTCCTTTTCTGAATTTCCAGGTTTAGGGAGATTATTTGCTTGCTGGTTGGTGGCTGTGAGCATGCATTTAAAGTTTTTGAGAGAATACGGTACACCAAGGAGATACTACGATTATTATAAGCAGGATAATTCTTAATGTTTGGAGTGCATTTTGGAGCAATGGTCTCTAAGACCCAAACCAATCAGAATCAAATAAGTGAAAGGAAGACCGTGCTGAAGGAATCCTCTCTTTAAGCCACTAGCTAGAGCTTAGTTATCTTAAGTAATTGAGTTTCAACTTTCCCAGAAGTATTTTTTTTTCAACTTTCTCAGAAATATTAATCCAGGTGCAACAGATGGTGTTAGCCACAGCACAGACACTTCCTTGCTCGGCTAAAAGATAATCAAGTGTTATTATTCTATCATCAGAAAAAAACTGGCTAAAGAATCTAAGCATCTTTGTTGGGCAGCCATTGCTAGCAATGGATTCTACAATATTGTTAAGAGTTAAGGAGAGATTTCTGATCATATTTTTATTACACTTACTCCTAACCACGGAAGTATGGCCCTGCCAAAGGAGATGAACCTGAATTGTGAATGCCTCCTGGTAGTTCCTTTTTGATTCAATAATGGGCTTAGTTTGTTTGTGGAAAGTTAGGGGCACAGTTAGATAATCTAAGAGATATTGCCCAGCTATGTGCCAGCTATCTAGGCGTTCATAGGCCCAAGGAGAATGGTAACCACTACAGACAAAGAAAAACCCTGTGGGTGCACAGGCCATCCCCAGGAAGGTTGTGTTATTAATGGATTCATTCACAGGGATTGCTGCATTTAGCCATTCAAGACAGAGTCAGTGAGGTTTTCAGTGGATATAGGAAAACAAACAAACAAAAAAACTCCTTCCTGAAATACAAAGTTGTTTTAAATATCTTGCAAAGAGGTACTGCTGGTGAGAATTTTTAGTGAAAAGGGGCACATCTGATCTAGATAATCATGGGCATGTGAAGGTGCAAGTATGTTAGGATTTATGTGGATAATCGTGTTAGTTATAATCAGAGAAAGGAAAAAACAAGGCACTGGATGCTCTGGCTGTAAGAGTTGAACTTGGTAAAAGGCTTCTAAGGGGGTCAACAGTGGTTTGTGGTGACCTTGGGAATAGAAGGGAAATTGGTCACCAGGGGTCTCTAGCAACAGAGATGGATGGGAATCGTCAAAGACAAATCCAACAGTATGAAAATTTACCCCCCTTAGCAATGGGCTGGTAGATTGAGATGAGGCTGTTGTCTTTCCAGGCTAATGCCAGAGTAAAGGAAAGAATGAGAAGGAAAAAGGTTTTATTTTCAGTTAAAGTCATGATCCTCGTGTCTTATGTGGAAGCAATCTACCCTGGTGTCACCTACTTCTTTTCCCTGTCAATTTGATTTAGAGGTCTTCATTGTCCGTACAGGACCAGTTGTCAGAAAGGAGCTGCTGCTTTAGCTGTGAGAAGGGTAGCCAAGGCTCAATGCTTTCCAGTTCTATAGCAGAGTCAGTGTTCAGGAGCACTTGGTAAGGTCCTTTCCAATGGAGTTGGATGGTGGTTTTCCTCTGTTGATGTCTCCAGAGTACGCAATCACCAGGCTCCAGGTGATGACCAATAGGATGCTTTGAGTTGGGATCTGGGAAAGCTTCTTTAAAGCTTTAGCATAAAGCATTAAAGACTTACAATAGCTGGTCATACTAACATGGGATAATGAGGGATCAGCAGAATCTTGTATAGCAATGGACACCAGTCTACTGGTGATTGTCTCATGTGGAGTTTGTTTCCAAAAGTGGGAACTGTGAATAGTCAGCAAGGTGTGAAATGTCACACCTTAGGCAAAGGGAGTCTAGTATTTTCAGTAAGTTTAGAGATTTTAAATCGGAGAACCTCATCAGTTCTTTCACCCTTGTCTGGTGACTGAGGGTGACAAGAGCACGTTGATAAGTTCCAAGAAGTTTGCAAGGCTTTCATTAAGCTTGTATGATTTTCCAAGTGAAGTGGGTGTCTCGATCACTGCAGGTTATGGAAGGTACAACCCAAGGGGAAAACGTGTTCGCCAATAATCTCTTTGCCACTGTTGAGGGCATGCCAAGTGGCAAAGGAAAGCTTCAACCCATCCAGAAAACATACATGCCATAACAAGAATATATTGATAACCCATACTAACTAGTAGTTGAATGAAATCCAGCTACATGTATTCAATGGGTCCAGAGTAAGGAGGTCTCACGCCTCTGGAGACAAAGGTCGTTTTTCCAGGATCATGGACCTGACAGGTCAGACATTATTGGTAGACTGTTTCCACAGTGCTATAGAAGTACCTCCACCAATGTCTGTTCATAATTCGAGTCATCTTAAACATGCCATGGTGGGCAAAAGAATGCAAAAAATTGAAAAATGGGGTTTGCCACAGAGCTGGGAGGAACCAAGTGGCCTTCTTGGGTTTCCCATAGCTCCAGCTGTTCATTGAATTTACAACCATTTTTTGCTCATCTTAATGTCTCTGAATCAGGCACAGGCTATTGCCATGTTACAAGGACATCAGGATGGCAAAAGTCTAGGAGTGAGGGATCATTTTTTGCAAAAACTGAATATACAGTCGGCTGGGGCATTTCCCTAATGCTCAGGTTCAGTCTTTTTAGTGTAAGCCTCAGTTCTGATGACAGCAATTTTAGAAGGTAAGAGAATAGCAGTAAGAAGATCATTTACTTGTTGCTCATTTTTATTTGTAGTCCCAGAGGATCTATGAAAACCCCTTTGCTTCTATAACATCCCCAAATCGTGGAGGACCGTAAAGGTATACGAGCTACCAGTGTAAATATTGACAGTTTGTCCTGCTGATAACTGCCATCCTCCTGATAACTGGCAAGCTCTGGCAAGAGTGTGGAGCTCTGCTTGTCAGGCAGATTGAGCTTGTGGGAGGGAGGTTTCTCCTTTCAGGTAGTTTATATTGGGTAGTAATAGCACTACCAGGTTGGAAGTTCCCTTTTTCCTTTTTATGGTATCAACAAACAAGATTGGATCAGGATTAATTAAAAGGATGTCTTGGGGTGCCAGGGTGGCTCATTCGTTAAGCGTCTGCCTTCGGCTCAAGGCGTGATCCCAGAGTCCTGGGATCGATCCCTGCATCAGGCTCCCTACTCCACTGGGAGCCTGCTTCTTCCTCTCCCACCCCCCCCGCCCCTGCTGTGTTCCCTTTCTCACTCGCTATCTCTCTGTCAAATAAATAAATAAAATTTAAAAAAAAATTAAAAGGGTGTCTCAGAAATCAGGACGTGGTATTACAAAATGGCATGTTATTACCCTGGGACTCATGGGGGCTCATCTTCATCATGAAGGGGTACTAACATAGCAGAATTAAGAACTTTGGGACATTTAAGATGTAGATTATGTGGTGACAGCAGAAGGATCTCAGAGGAGGTTAGTGGCTTGTAGAGAAATGTTGAGTCAGTTCAGAGTTAAGAAGACTTTGGACAGCTTGAGGGTTTTGTAAATAAACATCATTTGTTAGGGTTAAATCTGCTGAGGCTTCTCCCTCCTCTGCAGCTACAGCATATAGCCTTTGAGCCGTTAGGGTAGGCGTGAGCAACCGATTCAAGGTGTATGCTACAATGGGCAATGAGCCTATATTTATTGCCATGTTCTTATGTGAGCATTCCCAGGGCCTGGCTGCCTCTTTCATGCACAAATAAAATGGAAGGTTTTGAATAGTTAGTTTATTCTAAGGCAGGTGTGGTTCTATAGTCTTAGTCTTATAAAAGCCTGCTCATGTTTATCTTTCCAAGGAAGGGTTTTAGGGACCAAAGTTTTAGTAAGTTCATAGATTGGGGAAGCCGATATGGAAAAATTAGGAACTCATAGTCTGCAATAGTTAGCCCAAAGTCCACAAAGCTATCACTTAGATGTGGGTCTAGAAAATCCTTGGATTAGCTTAATTCTTTTTGGAGATAGCCATGTTCCTTTAGCATTCAGGTTATGACTTAGGTCACGAATACTAGCTAGAGATAATTGTAACTTCTCCTTGAAGACTCCAGCTAACTGTTGCAGCAAATAAATGGAAACTTTTATGAACACCTGTTTGGTAACCAAGCACAGCAAGTGGTCATCTACATATCATTAGAAGGGTTAACTTTCCCGGGATCTGGAGTGTGCTTGAATCTTGGTGGAGTACTTGGGAGAAAGAAGAAGGGAGCTCAGTGAATGCTTGAGGCATGACTGTCTAGGTACATTGTTGATTGTTTCAAGTAAAGACAAATTGATATTGTGGTTAGGGTCAATAGGAATGTTGGAAAAGGCTGAGCAAAGGTCCAGAACAGTGCATTATTTTGGTTCAGGTGGAATCAATCAATCACAAAAGGGTATTCAGCTTTGGAACAACTGGTAAACGGGGAATAACTCTCTTGTTAATAACTCATAAGTCCTGGACCAATCACCATCCCTTCCCTTTAGGTTCTGGGTGGTAAGATCCGTGTCTTATAGGGGCTGGTACTGGGCATAATTGGCCCGTGGGCAGTTAGGTCTTCTGTTAACTGGTGTGAGGCCTTGTGTGGACTCAGACTTTAATGGATATTGAGGTAATTTAGCAAGACAATCAGTCACATCCATCTGCACTCTTTATTCTCCCTAATAATATACTCTCTCATAATGTCAGTATTAGAAGTAGCCCACAGAATTTCAGGCACCTAGATGAAATTAGGGGACTTTTGTTGTACTTCTTCCTTTTCTTTATCAAGGACAGATTGCAAAGAACATAAAAGGTCAGGTTTAAGTTGGGCAGGAAATTCTAAGGTGAGGTCTTCATTGGAAGAAAAGTGTATTAGCCCTTTTAACTTAGAAAGGAGATCCTGAGCTAATAGGTTGACTGAGGCTGTATCACATAGCAAAGAAAGATGCTTTTCAGTAAAAGGTCTCAGAGTCATTTGTACTGGTTGAGATAGAAACTTCCTCTGAATTTTATTAGATACCCGTAGTACAGAAACCCCTTTTTTACTCTGAGTGCTTTGTTGTCATATGAGGGTGGATTTAAAGTAGAAAGCAGAGCTCTGGTATCAACTAGAATTTGGCAAGGCTTCCCGTTGTTATAGCTGTAAAGCTAATAGCTTGGCAGATTTTTGTCTGTAGTCTCGCTCCAAGGTCTTTTCAAAGTGTTTAGCTGTGGTCACGAGTTCTGTCGGGGTGGTGGCCCCCATCCTACTTTCTGCCTTGTTATTAACCCACTAATCTCAGGAAATAGTTCATTTACAAATAGAGCAGCTAAAGCAGGTTGGGTGACCTCATTTATCGTATGAAATCCAGAATGCTGTAGAAAGAGAGCTTCCAAATGGGCTTTAAAGTCGGCTACAGATTCATCTTTCTTTTGTTTGCATGTTTGAATAATAGACCAATCAGTGTGGCAGGGAGGACACTGGGAATGGTTATTAAAAGAAAGTTGTGGGACACAACCTTATTATCAAAGAATGCATTGTTTCAGGCAAGGTCGCCTTCCTTAGGGGAATGGATAGGGTCTGTTGGTCATATTATCTCACTAGTGTGACCGGTAATTCCATGTTGATGGGTTAAAGGTTACATTTCTGGGAAGTCGAAAGGTTAGGCATTAAGTATTGGTTTGCTGATGTTGGGTTTAGCATAAGTGACTCCGTCTTGGACCTGTTGTCTTCTGTTTTAACATGAGTGAAATGATTTTGATTCATTCAGTAGATGTTCTTGCATGCTTGCTTTTTGCTAGGCACTGTTTTAAATTCTGTGAATAGGCAAATGTGTAAGAAATTCTGATAGCTGAAAAATATGGATTTATAAATATATGGACATGCACATACTATATATAGTACAAAAATATGTATATATGTATATTAGTGTGTGTTTCTAAATGTAAAATTATATACACTTGACAAATTCTGAGGATTTTACCTTACCTTTTATTTACCTTAAAAAAAATGGATGGCTTAATCCAGTGTAGTTCAAATCACATCTAGTTTTATTTTTAGAAAAATAATCAAATGGCTCTTTATCTAGTAATATTATGTCCACATGTTTCTTACATTATTCAGTTGATGTTAGAATACTTTAGAGTTAGCGTTAAATCATAAGAGTTAGAAGATACAGTTCAATCGATACAATTCCATTCAGGCAAGTTGGAAAGTTATTACTTTTATAAAAGCATTAAAGAGTATGAACTTTGTATATTTTCAATGACGTTTTTTCAAAGGCTAAAAAGCTATCTAAAGTAAACCTAGTGATCCTTCATAACTGCAGGTTCTTCTCATATTTAACCAAAGAGGTGATGTAGGAATAGGAGGATTTTTACCGAGTGGTTTCATGGACCATAAAACTTCAAGTATAGCTCCACAGTTATGCAATTACTTTGAGTCTTGGCAACTGGTCTTTGATGGATAATTATATTTTATGGAAACTCAACTCTAACTGACAAGGGAAAATATTTAACATAGAAACTTTCTGATTAATCTTTGTGAAGAGAGAGTTGCCCATACATCAAGTATAAAGGTCAGGTGACTTGGAATTCCAAATTCAAATAACTTCTTTTTAAATTATACATTTAATGTGACTCCATATGCATGGTCTTGTTAATTCTGAGTTCAATAAAAAGACCAAATTCAATCACTTGATACAAAGAATATGAACTATATATTTAAGGAACCCTTTATTTTCTACTTTTAATCTCTGAATACTTTATAAATAATCTCATTTGCCTTTTATTATTGAGAAATTTATGAGGTATGAGAACTTAAGTAACCACTTGAGATAACATAAATAGGGTAACGTTAAGTGTAGTGTTGAGGTTGCCAACAACTTACTGTTCCTGCTTTTCTGCCCCCACTTCATCTGCTAAAGCCCCACACTAACTCTTGTCACAGGGAAGGGACTTCAACTCAGCCACAGCAGTCAGCAGACCCACTGAGGTCACCAGGATTATGCTAGCTCCATGTCAGGAGAGAGTTGTAGAAAAGAACCACTGCTAGCATACTCCCATTTCCTTGTGTCCTCTCTATGGTATGCAGAGTACTGCAGATTTCAAAATTTATGTTTAGTTGTATTCATAGGAACATTTCATCATAGATGAGTGGGGAGGACCTGAGACCCTGCTAGGATTTAACTTTTGGGCATCTACAAATTCAGTCTATTTAGGGGAGGCACGGTTCTGTCTTATTCTCTCCTACATGCACCATTTTTCTTACTCTCCCAACTGCTAGTTTCCTTTGAGGGCAATTGTAGCTTCTAAGTTATAGATTTAAAAACAAATTAACTTGAAATAAAGCACAAATATTTAAAAATATAATCGTGCTGTGACCAGCTTTTGTTTTTGTTATTTGTAAATAGTATCTTTCTCTTAGGTTGGAGGGAGATCAAGTGTAAATTATTTCCAATAATATTAAATGAATGATGAGGGATAAAATTTTTCCTAATGTCTCAGACCTAAAGGTATAACTTATGTTGCTAAATCACTGTTTTGTTCCTCCCCCCCCAAACCATCACTACATTCTGTGGGAAGTAAATTCAAGAATTGACACTTTGTAATAGGAAGAGATTGCCACGTTAAGTGTTGTACAGCTTTAAGAATTTCTGCCTTGCTGCTTTCATTAATGAAATGGCAAACTTCCCACATAATACCATTAAAAATTTTGGCTGGAGATGTGTCATGAAAGGTAAGTTGCTTCTGTAATGTTAAGTTGTTAAGCATCTGTAGCACAGCAATCTGTTCCTCTCTTGGAGTACGTTTTCTAACCTTTGCCTTATCAATTTCCAGAAGGAAAATTATCTTAAAGGGATTTTTAATTGAATCCTAATTAATCAGCTTTCCTTCTGGTATCCAGAATTAGATTCCTAAGGACGTTTAAGCTTCAGGATCAGGACTTGGGAATGAAGGTTACAGAGGTACAAACTGATGATTGAAAAATACTGCAAATGCTATAAAAGTGGAAGAAAGCATAATGCTTTTATTCTACTAAAATAAATATATATATATATTTTTAAAGATTTTATTTATTTATTTGACAGAGATAGAGACAGCCAGCGAGAGAGGGAACACAAAGCAGGGGGAGTGGGAGAAGAAGAAGCAGGCTCATAGCAGAAGAGCCTGATGTGGGGCTCGATCCCATAATGCCAGGATCACGCTCTGAGCCGAAGGCAGACGCTTAACCGCTGTGCCACCCAGGCGCCCCTCTACTAAAATAAATATTGAAGTCCCTCTTATTATCTTCCTGGAGATTATCAGTGTAACTTGTTATAGAATTTTCTTTGGGTAGATTAGACTTTTATTTAGAGATGAAAATAATTTTTTTCTTTGACTAACAAGTTGAGGGAATTAATGACAAAATATTTCATAAAAATCATTAAATGATTTAGTCTATGGCAATACAAGTTTTGGTGATCAAATTGGTGGTTTCAGATATTTCAGCAGATGGCATGCTTTTCTCTAGCTCTTCATGGTGTCAGTTTCTTATCATAGATGGTCACAATTTCACCTGATTGTTTTTTAAACTTTTGATTTTATAGACATTTTTATTTGACATTTTTTCCAGATGATAATGATCTAAATTTGTGCAAGTATATCTGTTATGATCTTCCCGTTTTATAAGTAGAATTTTTGTGAGAGGTCTCATAAAATTCTACTTATTAAAAAAGTCAATTCATTGTAATAACAAAGACCTATGTGAGATGGGCTCTATAGAGAATTAAAAAAAAAACCGAGTGATTACGATCATTTACATTTACTGAAGTGAATGATGTGTTGATCTCAGTTCTACTACAATACTATTTTATATTATAATATATCCCAAGAAGATTCTACGTAAAGGTTGCACCCATCAGATCTATAGACATAATTTTCTGGCATTAGTATTCTACATAAAATGGAATATGGAATGAAAGAGAAGATGGTCAGATCAACAGGGGGACTGTCATCATCTGAGTCTGTCATGCCAGTCAGTACTTTATACATTTGACTTCCATTTTCCTAAGAAAGGATCTAATTGGTTTAGCTGGTCTTCAGGTAACGAAGTGGTCTAGAGCATAGGTGAGGTGCCCATGTAAGACCTTGTTTTAATCTGTTTGGGCTGCTATAACAAAATACAAAACAAATTTTAAGTTCTAGAAACACTTTATTTAAAAATGTTGTTGCAAGCGCATTAACAAAATAATATAAGCAATAATGTAACAAAAATAAATAAGAACAATGTATTCATACAAAATAAAAATAATCTAGTAAAAGGTCAAATATTTATAACTGAACAAAACGTGTAAATATTTTAATGATAATGTAAGTAGAGTAGATGCTAATATTTCCTTAACTCCTTACCCTCTAATCCATGTGGAAGTACTTCTTCAAATGGATTGACCCTGTTTTAATATTTAATTTATTCCTTCAAAGCATTTATATCTTTCCATTTGTGGTTTTTAAAGCATATTTTCAACCTTACTTTGTTAGATAGAATGGGAAATTTAGCTTTACAAGGAAAATAATTCATTTACTTTTTTTAATTTAAGGAAAAATATGAGATTATTATACAACAGACTTTGGTTTTTACGTCTCTATAAAAAGAATTTTTTGCATTTTATTAACTGGTTCAACAGTAAGGATATCTTAAATCTTGTAAAGTTTTGAAGGGTACAGAGTTGACTTGTTTCTTAAACAGATGTAGCACAGGACTATTGCTGAAATACTTAAGGACCATTTCATAAAATTTGGAAAAGTTGCAGTTTTACCTTACAGCCTGATGGGGTCGATGGTCATAGACTGGGTGGCTTACACATAACAGAATTTTATTCTTCATAGGTCTGGAGGCTGAAAGCCCAAGATCAGGGTACCGACATGGTCAGGTTCTGGTGAAAGCTCATTTCTAGGTTACAGACAACTGTCTTCTCACTGTGTCCTTACATGGTGGGAGGGGTGAGGGCTCCCTCTCAGGCCTCTTTTGTAGGGGCACTGTTCTCATTTATGAAGACTTCTTCCTCATGACCTAATCACATCCCAAATGTCTCATCTTCTAATAACATCACATTAGGCATTAGGATTTCAACAGGAATTTTTTGGAAACACATTCAGAACATAGCAGATCCCCTCAACATGACTGGTCTAAATCTGGGTAAGATGCTGATCCTTGATTAAATCAATTGTGGATAAGCTGGATGTATTACATAGATCAAATCATGGACATTGTGCATAATTAATCACTTTTAACAACTTAATGGGTAAAAGCTTTCACCAGAATAGGGTTTTCAGCACAGGGCATACTCAGTATAGCCCAGATTAAAAAAAAACTCCTGGACATTGGGTATGAAGAAGTCTTCTGTAATGAATATTGGCAATTAAAATTCAACGTTAGCCCTAAATTTCTACTTGAAGTAAGGAGTTTAGGTTGGCTTTAGTTGATAGTGGGGAAAAATGGGTTATGTTTGGGACAATATGATAAATTCCATTTGGGGTTTGAATAACATGTTGGTATTCATGAAGACCAATCAAACTGAGGTGCTATATTGGACCTCAGGAGAGAAGCTGGGAGTTGTCCCTATGCAGATGATGAATATATAGAAAGAAAAAAAAATAGATGAGGGAAAACATGAAGTTTAAGAGGGTGTGTAGAAAAAATATGATAATAAGAATGGATTAGGACAATGACTTCCAGAATGGCAATTTAAGGAACTCCATAGCCCTCAGAGACAGTCATAATGGTTCAAATTACAAAAAGGAACCAACAGACTTTAGATTTAGACTTTAAATCTGAAGTCTATGGAAATTCAATGGCCTACAGTAAGTAGAGAAACATCTATTCAAGAAATTTATTAAATCTCAGTAAGAATACTGACAGTCTGTGTTTGAGTCACAAGCAACTCTCCCCAGCTTGGCTCAGTATGACAAATGCTTTTCCCTGATCAAGTGCAGCAAAGATACAGGGTGCCCTTTCCATCCAGTTCTCAATATGGGGCTACATAATCTCCTCTGGAGTGACAAGTCATCAACATTTCTCATCTTACTCAGCTCTATGTTCTAGAAGCTCCATTCAGGGCAAGAAAAACTGAGAGGTCTGGGACTCACTTCATTACCTATCTCCCACTTGTAAGGTGGAAACTCTACTCAAGATGCTGCTGGTCCAAAATATTGGGATTCCAGTTTCCTTAGTCCTGGCATAACCATAGAGGTAAATTGCAGGGAGAGGCAGGCATTGGAGAAGATTGGAGCCTCGTGCTCTACCCAGCTCCTGAACGTAAAATAGCCTTAATTCTAGAAGTGAGCTTCTGGTCTGATGGAGCAGTAACATAGAAGGTTTTCCCAAGAGGAGAGGCAGACTTTCAGACAGAGTGCTCCTAAGATTTCCCAAAGGGAAATGATTCTATTTGGAAACAGGTGTGGGAACTTTAAGCCTAAAAGTGCTATTGAAAACAATGGAAATTTTGGTTATAAGCAATTAGGAGGATACTGGTAGCTGCTTGAGAGCAACAAGCTAAACCCTTGTCTACCTAAAAGTTTAACAGAGAAAATAAAAGTTTACAAAGACAAACAAGAACGGATACATTTAAGAAGAACCTTCCTGGGGCTGGAACAAACAATGAGTTCTATCCCCAAAGTCTGCAAAGGGACCTAACTTTAATTGGATCATTTTTATAGAACAATTTCAGCTCAGGGCACTTTTGAATATAATAAAGCAATGAGACTGAATCTGATGGAATCTTATAGCTAAGTGTGATATAAACAGATGTAGACAGCTTAACAGAGAGATCAAGGAAAGAGACCATCAAAAGAGCTCTTGAAAACCACTGTCATTCCAGGGTGACTGCACACAGGCTCAAGGCAGTGACTTCTGAGAAGTGACACCAGAGATGGCACATGGAAAGGGAGAAACATTAGTGAAATAGCCTAGCCAACTAATGAGACAAACAAGAAAACAAAAGCAGCAGTAAAACTTGGGAAAATAGGGTTAAGTATCAGTGCCCAGAATTGTTACATTATTATCTAACATGTCTGTTTTTCAACAAAAAATTAGGACATTAAAAACAAAACAGAACAAAACAAAAGAAAGTGACCCATATATAGGAGGAAAAGTTGAAAGTGCCTGAAGAGGGCTCAGATGTCAGATTTAGCAGAAAAAGACTTCAAATCAGCAAATACTGTTATGTTTAAAGAACTAAGGCCAATGATACATACAGAAGTAAAGGAAGCTATGATAATGGTCTCATCAAACAAACAATGTAAATACAGTGACAAAAATATAAAAAAGAACCAAATGAAAATTCTGGGGTTGAAGAGTAATTGAAATCAGTGATCAGTAAATTGAAATGAAAGTAAGCAGTAATTGAAATAAAAATTCAGTAGATTGGTCCATCAGTAGATTTGAGCTAGCAGAAGAAAGACTCAGCAAACTTAAAGATAGATCAGTAGAGACTATGTAACCCGAACAGCAAAAGAGAACTGAAGGAAAAGTCAACCCAGCTTCAGGGAATAACCAACACAAGAATAATGGGAGTACCACAGCAAGTGGAGAAAGAGAAAGGAGTAAAAAAACACTTGAAATAATGGTGGAAAATTTCCTAAACAGGATGAAAAAAAGCGAATCTAGATTTTGGAGAAGCCCCATATACTCTAGCCTAAAGACGAAGATTCTCAAACCCAGGCACATCATAGAAATATACTGAAAGCCAAAGATAAAGATGCAGTGTTAAAAGCAGCAAGAGAAAAATAGCTCATCATGCACCAAAGAATGCCAATAAAATTAATTCCGAATCTCTTGTCAGAAACAATTTAGGCCAGAAGTCAGTGAAATAGCATAGTAGGGTGCTGAAAGGAAAAAAGGGAACAAAAGCCCTGTAAAACAAGAATCTTATATCCAGCAAAAATATATCTAAAAAGTTAAGAGAAAATAAAAAAATGTCCAAAACAAAACCTGAGAGAAATGACTGCTTCCAGACCTGCCTTCAAAAAAATGTTGAAGTTCCTCAGACTGAAAACAAGTGACCCCATAAAGTAGTTTGAATCTAAACAAAAAGTATAAAAGAGTAATGTTAAAGTAATTATGTAATTAAAAGAGAGTATCATTGTAGCTTTACTCTCCTATTCTTTCTTGCCTGTTGTATGTAATTGTATTATTGGGCCTATAGCATGTATAAATGAAGCAGTTTGACTAGAACACCATCAGGATGTGGGTGGTAGCAAAGCTTATTAGAGTTAAGGATATAATACTAGGAGATAATGTGAATTCACAGGGAACAGAGCCATTTAGGCGTCACATTTATATATATTCCTGGATTAAGTCTGTATATATCTGAAATAGATTTTGTTACGTTAACATGTATATTGTTAGCTTCCAAGCAACTAAAGAAAATGACCCAAAATTATAGTGAAAAATATTTAAAGAATCAAAATTATATAATAAAAATATTGATGCAATGAAAAAAAAAGAAAGGGAAGAAGAGTAGAATAAAAAAGATGTGATAGATTAAAAAAAAGTATAATGGAAAATAAAAACCCAACTATATCAATAGTAACATTAAATATGAGTGAATTAATCTACTGAAATCTAATCAAAAGGCAGATATTGTCTGATTGGTAAGGAAAAAAATCCAGCTATGTGCTGTCTATAGGAGGCACACTTTAGATTCAAAGAAACAGAGATTGAAAGTAAAAGCCTGGAAAGAGATAAAAGAGATCCTTTAACAAATGGAGTGGCTATACTACTGTCAGAGAACATGCATTTTATTTTATTTTTTAATATTTTTTAAATGGGCTCCATACTGGGCTCAAACTCATGATCCTGATTATGACCTGAGCTGAGATCAAGAGTTAGATATCAACTGACTGAGCCACCCAGGTGCCCCAGACAACATGCATTTTAAAATTTATATTTTTTGCCAGAGGTAAAGAGGAATGTTTTATAATGATAAAAAGCTAATCAGTTAGGACTATATAACCATCACATATGTGCCTAATAACAGAGCTTCAAAATACATGAAGCAAAAACTACCTGGATGGAATAAAAAGACAAAAATAATAGTTGGAGATTTTAACTTCTCATCAGAAAATACCTTTAATAATGGATAGGACATCTGGAAAGGAATCAATAAGGGAAGAGGAGCCTTGAACAACACCACAAACCATCGAGACTTAACAAACACCTGTGGAACATTCCACTGAACAACAGCAGAGTACACATTTTTCTCAATTGCCCTTGGAATGTTGTCCAGGATAGACCATATATTAAGCTATAAAACAAGTCTCAATAAATTTAAAGACATAAAGTATGATCATGTAATTAAAATCAGTATTAGGGGCGCCTAGGTGGCTCAGCCAGTTAAGCGTCTGCCTTGGGCTCAGGTCATGATCTCAGGGTCCTGGGATGGAGCCCCATGTTGGGCTTCCCACACAGCAGGGAGTCTGCTTCTCCCTCTACCTCTCCCCCTTGCTTGTGTTCTCTCTCTCTGTGTCTCTATCTCTCAAGTAAATAAATAAAATCTTTTAAAAAAATTAGAAAATAAATAAAATCAGTATCAGAAGAAAAACTGCAAAATTCAGAAATACGTGGAAATTAAACTAAATCCTTATAATTAACCAATTGGTCAATGAATAAATCACAGTGGCAATTAGAATTTATTTGAGATGAAAGAAATTGAAGACACAGCATAACAAACTTATTGATGTATATAGCTAAAGCAGTGCTTAGTGAGAATTATATAGATTAAATTTAATTATATAGATTAAATTATATAAATTAAATTATATAGATTATATAGATTATAATACCTTATATTAAAAAAAAATCTCGAACGACCTAGTGTATCTCATCAAAAGCTGGAAAAAAAAAGCAAAGTAAACAAAGTAAACAGAGAGAAGGAATAAGAAAGATGAGAGCAAAAATTAATAAAATAGAAAATAAAAGAACAATAGAGAAAATCAGTGGACTTAAAAGTGGGTTCTTTTAAAAAAACCAAAAAATTAACAAACGTTTTTGCTTAGAATGACCATGTTTAGTCAACCCTTAGACAATGTGGGGGTTAGGGGTACCAACCACCCTTTGCAGTTGAAATCCATGTATAAATTTTGACTTCTCCAGAACTTAACTATTAATAGCCTATTATTGACCAGAAGCCTGTTATCTGTAGATAAGTCAACTATATATTTTGTATGTTACATGTATTATATACAGTATTCTTACAATAAAGTAAGCTAGGAAAAAATGTTATTAAGAAAATAATAAGGAAGAGAAAATACATTTATAATACTGTACTGTATGATAGCTGTGATCAGGAAGAAAGGTAATAATGAGTATTGGTGAGGATATCGAAAAAATTAGAGCCTTCATACACTGCTGGTGGGATTGTAAAATGGTGCAGTCACTTTTGAAAACAATCTGGCAGTTCCTCAAATGTTAAACGGTTACTATTATGAGCCAGCAATTCCACTCTTAGAGGATATACCCAAGAGGAATGGAAACATATGTCCACCTAAAAACTTGTGCACAAATGCTTACATTATTCGTAACAGTCAAAAGGTAGAAATAACCCAAATATACATCAGTTGATGAAAGGATAAACAAAATGTGGTGAATACATATAAAATGGATGGCTACTGACAATAAAAAAAGTTTGAAGTAATGATACATGTGACAGCATGGGTGAACTATGAGAACATTGCAGTAAGTGAAATAATGCATGCAACGGAAGAGTACATGTTTTATTATTCCCTTTCTATAGAATGTCCAGAATAAGGAAATCCATAGAGTCAGAAAGCAGATGAGTTTTTGTCAGGGTATGGAATAGGGGAGAACAGGTGTGATTGCTAACGAGCATTGTGTTTCTTTTTGGCTTTATGCAATGTTCTAAAATTAGACGGTGGTGATGCTTGCACAACCCTATAAATACCATAAGCAAATGAATTGTAAATTTTTAATGGGGGGAATATTATGACTTGGGGATTATAACTCATTAAAATTGTGAAAAAATAAAGAATGCCTTGAAAGAGAATTCTCCCAATTTTTTCTCCTGCTGTATTTCTCTCATACTACCTTTCTATGCCTCCCTTACAACATGTATTCCTATGCAGGAACAGGAATTGAACAACATTGAAATTTATTATAGATATATTGGCTGCACTTTCAAATTACGTTACTGTAATAGTTTTCAAACTAAGAATATAAGAAAATAAGGAATTTTCAGAAATGGTACCATGTCGTAGTGTAGATCAGGATGTGTGGGTGAAAGAGACTTGAGAATTGCAAATGAGGAAGGTGTACAATGATCCGACCCTGAGTTTCGGAAGTCAACTAAAGCATACTGACCTTTAGTAATTTTGCATTTAAGAATTTGCTGGATTCCGATTCTACACCAATTACAATGTTTTTTTCTATGCCACCAAGCAATTCTCCAGTTCTCAGTGGACACTGACCAGGTGTATCACAAATTTAACTCAATTCTGGTACTATCTACTTGGGGAGTGTCAGATTCCTAAGATTAAGGGCTCAGTTCCACAAGATGGCCCCACTTTAGATGCCAGTCACAAGTCCTGGTTGTCAGTCACCTGTGCTTCTGACCAACTAGCTATAAACTAGAGGTTCTCTCTTGGGTTTGATTAATTTGCTAGAGTGGCTCAAAGAACTCAGGAAACCAGTTTACTTCCTAGTAGCAGTTTGTTATAAAAGAACATAGTTCAGGAACAGCCAGACGGACGAGATGCACACAGCAAGGAAGTGGAAGGAGCAAGGAGCTTCCATGCTCTTTGGGCGAACCACTCTCAGAATCTCCACATTTACCAACCTTGCAGTTCTCCAAACCTCATCCTTTAGGATTTTAATGGGGACTTCATTACACAGGCATGATTGATTAAATCACTGGCCTTTGGTGATTGATTCAGCCTCCAACCCTTCTCACCTCTCTGGGTATCAGGTGGACGGGACTGAAAGTTCTAACCATGTAATCATGTGGTTGGTTCTCCTGGCAACCAACCTTCATCTTAGGTGCCTTCCAAAAGTCATCTCATTGACAGAAACTCAGATGTGGTTGAGAGGGGCTTTTTAGGAATATCAAGACAACTTTATTGTTCTTATCACTTGGGAAATTCCAAGGGTTTTAATGGAGCTCTTTGTCAGAAACTGGGACAAATACCAAATATATAGTTCTCATAAATCACAATATCACATTGTAATTGTTTTTTATTTGGGAAAATTTTTTTCATTTTAAATATAGCTTGGAAACTATAATTTTATTGCATAGTAATTTGGAAACAGATTTCTACAATATTTGGTTTGAAGCATGTTAACTTTTATATTACTTGAGGTATTTAATAGTAAAAATAATCTTGGTGGGTAAAAGTAATAAGTACACAGACAGCCTCAGAAACCTCCTTAACTGGAAACAAACTTCCACACATGTCTGCATTGACAAATGGGTAGCGTTAGAAGAAACTTTAAATTGGCTTTTCATGGTAGTGCCTAACATCAGCAGAAAGGTGAAATTTTAAGTAGTACCTTTCTCCTGATTAAAATACTTTACCATCTCTGTAGGGTAAAAAGTGGGTTTCATCTAGTAATGGACCTCTTGAGAACAATTAGGTTTTACATATTGCTTTACTCATTAATTTAGAGACATAATTCAAGGTTTGACACTAAAAATTTATTCATAGAAAATAGAATGCCTAGAGAAATACTAAAATCAGCATTTTATGAAAGCAACCAATAGTATTTATATTGTATTTTTAAACGCACTCACTTCCTTGGCTAGAGTTTAAATATGTGCAGACACTGGAAACTTGAAAGCAGGGTATTATTTTTTCAGGAATACATTATCCATGTTTAAGTTTTTCATGTTCTAAATCTCTTGGTGAAGGAAAAGCTAGTCATTGTATTATGCTTACATGTATATATGTATGCATTTTAGGTAACTGTACTGTTAAGAAGGTCAAAGAGAATGATAGGGAAGGTCTTTTGATCCTAAGGTGAGAACAGTACTTTTTATGGACTCTGCTTGAAAAGAGGGTGGTGTCGATTACTGAATAGAATACAAGATGAATCATCACATTCCTATTGAAGCACCTTTGAATTCTCATACGCCTAAGCATATGGGGACCCTTCTTTTCCTTTTTATCTTTTTCTACTCTCTACCTATTACAACATAGGATTCCAGTCCCCTGGGATATCCATTGTATGCCCTGTAGTCTATTGAATTTTATTACATACCTTTTTTGGTGTTTTAAATAGAAATGAGTGTGTGTGTGTGTGTGTGTGCACATGTGGGTGTACATATATATGTCTGTGTAAGTATATGTATACACCAATATAAATTGTTTTTATAGTATAAATATACATTGTCTTAGGTGGTATAAATGAGACGTGAAAAAATTATTTTCTACCATCCACCTAATATTGGCCAAAATTCTCCAGCTCATTTTTCTTACTAAGGAACATTATTATAAAGAGCTGTGCATTGAATTGGGATAATCCAATGAAATAATATTATTTCAAAGCTGAAAGAATTGTTAAAGTTATCAAATATAATCCCCTAATTTTTGAATAATAATACTCATTTTTTTTTCTCTGAACCTAGAGGATATCCTGATGAAATGAGATGAAAGGTGACAATGTTTATGGTAGAAAAATCAGGAGCTAAGGACTTTGAGTGGGTTAGAGGAGACATCAAAGATGTTTTAAAGATATTAAAGATTAAAGGTATTAAAGATAATAATGGCCACTTCGTTCTTTCATTTAGAATCATTTCAGATGTTAAAATATAGTAAAGGAAACTTGATTATCTCAAAGCCAATAAGTCTTTTAATTAATAGAACATAAATGTTAGAAAAAATATAGTAATTGCTTAGTCATATCACCTCATACTTTATTTTATTTTATTTTTTTAAAATATTTTATTTATTTATTCAACAGAGATAGAGACAGCCAGCGAGAGAGGGAACACAAGCAGGGGGAGTGGGAAGGGAAGAAGCAGGCTCATAGCAGAGGAGCCCGATGTGGGGCTCGATCCCATAACGTTGGGATCACGCCCTGAGCCGAAGGCAGACGCCCAACCGCTGTGCCACCCAGGCGCCCCCACCTCATACTTTAAATCAGAATATTAAAATCAAACAATAAGGTGATTTGATCTTGGTTTTTGCTGTAAGATGGGAGAATCCAGAGATAGAAAAATGCCAGTTGAAAGGGAGATATTAATGAAGAAAAAGAGACAAGGAAATAATCAATTGATAAGATCTCAGGAGTTCCAGAGTGGAGGAAATCCCAAGTCTGATAAAAAGTTCAATGGAAAATTGAATAGGGTCACTCAATATAGTGTGAAACAATAAATGGAAAAGGAAGGATGGATGTGTCTATTGATACATTTGTTGGATTTGGGTAAATGTTGGGGAATGTTATTTTTAGATTGCTCTTTTAAAGAAAAATTGGAAATAGAATTATTTTCTGAAAATAAATCAGGTGGCCACAGGTTTATAAATTTGAGAAGAATGGAGAAGTTGGAAAATGCATATGCTAAAAAGAATGGAAGAAAACATTGACATAGAAGAATTGGGGGTCATAGCTGAGAACCCAGTTGAGTTTTGAGACTATAAAATAAGGGCAGTACCAGTGTATGAAATTGTGTGACCTTTCTCCAGTGGCATTCAGCAGTTAAGGGGTTTTGCAGAGCTGGCAGACACATTTATTCAGGTGAGGTTCCCCCCGCCATACACACGTATACACACACACACACACCACCACCACCACTACTCCACCTGGTCAGTGTAAAAGAATACTGTAGTAGAAATGTTCAGGATACTAACAAAATAGATGCTGGCATCTGTGCTCAATAAAGAATGAAAACCGACTCTAGAACACTCTGCAGTGTGCTCACAGCTCACCAGTTGGACCTGTGCATGAAGGCATTACTCAGGACTTTTTCAGTAGATTGCCATTTTCCTCTGTTCGTTAAATGCCATTTATTGGCTTTTTATTAGTTGACAATCAAGATTCACTTCTACCTTCAAGTTTTAAAGTTTTTTTTTAGGTCTAAATGCCTATTTCTTTAAACATAAATATTTTCTGAGTTTCACTAATCTACAGATGCACTTCAACAATCAAGGAGTATAAGTATATGGCAAATATATCAACTCTAAATTTTAAGGCAAATAAAAGAGACTTAGAAATTCAAAAGACATGGGGCACCTGGGTGGCTCAGTCGGTTAAGCATCTGCCTTTGGCTCGGGTCATGATCCCAGGGTCCTGGGATTGAGCCCTGCATCAGGCTCCTTGCTTATCAGGGAGCCTGATTCTCCCTCTGCCTGCCCTGCCTGCCACTCTCCCTGCTTGTGCTCTCCCTCTCTGACAGGTAAATAAATAAAAACTTAAAAAAAAAAATTCAAAAGACTAACTCAACACTGGGAAATATATACTATTCAGTTTAATGTTTGAATTAGCATTTATTGGTTTGTAATGTTTTTGCCATTTTAGAAAGCAAGTCTCTTAGCTTTTTTCATTTCTTTTATCCTGTTTCCCCAATCTTACACATACAACTAAATGAAATAAAAAGATGCAGTTACTATTTATTTATTCTAGGGTGATATGATTTTTCAAAGGAATAAGCACATGCCAGATTACCTGCAGTATTAAACATCTTGGAAATAAGGACGGTACTGCTCATTATTCTTGGATAAATGTATCAAGGTGAAAAGTTAAAGCAGAAGCAATATGTTTTTTTTTTTTTCCCTCCACAATGTTTGATGAAACATTTCTTTATGGAAAGAGCACTTCATTCTTCACGTCCTTGTGCTTCTCCTCTCCTTCAGTTCTAATTTTATCTGAGAGTCTCACATTGCATGTCAGAGAGAATTATTTTGACACAATCAAGCTTGGAAATAGGGACAAGATTAAAATATAGAATGTACTTTCTAAAACAATCAAGCCCCTATAAGTAATTAAGTTGAAGTACCTCTTAAAATACTATTAAAAAATGCAATTTTAGTTGACAAAATGACCTAATGATGATCAAGATGTTTGTTAAAATGTGCTCCCTGGAAATGATCTAGATCTCCTGTCAATGCTTTTTACTACTGAATACTATCAGAAGGGTTATAGTTTTAATAACTACCATTTTTCATAGGCCTTGAAGTTTTAATATCTAGGACCTTGATATTAGCAGGGACCCAAGAAATTTTCTTGCTTTCTGATCTAAATTTGAAGGTGGAAGCCAATATTGTATACTTTGTAGATTGCCAGCAGCACTGCCTAATTTTATTTAATATACTTATTTTATACAGTGTATGTGTAATGAATGGCACATGGAGAAAATAATTAGCCTTTTTAATGGTAGCCTTCTGTGAACTACTTGCCTAGTTTATCACTTGAGAATATAAAATTTAACTTGGATTTACCTGAACTAGACAATTATGTGAATCTGTGAAGCTGTTCTCTGTATAAACTAACACTGTGGAATGAGAACTCCACATGTTTTATTTTAATATAAACTTAAATTAAGGTTAAATTAAACTTAAGCCGTGGGTCTATCAAGAGCCAAAGCATCCATGTATTTCATTCCCTTGCATCACACTGTCACATTCCTTCCCTCCAGCCCTTCAAGAGCATCACTCCAGAAATTCTGCCCTCTCTCTGTGGCAGCTTTAATACCTATGCTTAAGGGGGATTATTCCCATAAGCATGTAGACATACTATTATGTTTTCCATCAAAAAAAGATAAAAATTAAATCTCTTGACTTTCATGAACTACCACTTTCTCTGATTTCTGTTACTCCTCAGTGGGATTGTCCATAGCCTGTCTCCAATTCCTTTCCACTCCTGTTTCCTTATGCATCCACTCATGTCATAGTTTTTCCTCACCCCTTTACTAAAACTTTCCCCTTACCACTGAGATTTATGTTGTCAAAACCATAACCAATTCTTGGTACTCATCTTAGTGAGGGCTAGTGAATTAACTATTAGTACACTTGTAACAGTCGGTATACCGTTACCCTGGGAATATTTTATTACTTGTCTTCCAGAAGAACACAGGGCCCTGGTTTTCCTCCACTCTCACTAGTTATTCTTAGTTTTTTGGGGGAGGGTTAGGGAGAGGATTTGGGGGAGGATTAGGAGCTCCCCGATCTGGAGTTCTTGGAGTGTCCCAGGGTTTAATCCTTGAACATCTGCTATTTCATCCAGTTTCTTGTCTCTGAAAACTATGCTAATTCTGAAATTTGTATCTTCAGTCAAGACAAGTCTATATATATATATATATATCTCAACAAAGCTCTTTTCTTAAGAAAATATTTTATTTTTTTGTTAGAGAGAGAGCACGCACATGGCAGTGGGGGCGGGGAGGGGAGGGCAGGGGCAGAGGGAGAGGGACAAGCAGACTCCCCCTGAGTGAGAAGCCCAACATGGGGCTCGATCCCAGGACCCTGAGATCATGACCTGAGCTGAAGGCAGCTGCTTAACTGACAGCCACCCCAGTGCTCTCAACATAGTTCTTTGGATGTCCAAAAACCATATTACAGTTAATATGTCTAAACTTGATTCTTGATTTTTTTGCTCTCAAACCTTATATTCGGCATTTAAAAAAATGGTTTGCATTTTTGCAGTTCTTAAAGCCAGAATCTTTCATCCTCTTTTTCACTGTACATTTACTCTACTAAGACAGTATTTCTTTTCTCAAAATATATCAGAATTCAACTGTCACATGACTTCTGCCATTACTCTTTCATCCAAGTCAACAATGTCTTGTGCCTGGTTTATAATTATAGCCTCCTGACTGGCTATTAGTACATTTATCTGTTTGTTTCTGTCTTTGCACGGCCCTCTCCAGCGTGTTCGCAACACAATAGCGAGAGTGATCTTACGAAAGTCAAGTCTGATCAGTACCTCTCAGTGATTTCCACCTCCCTCACATGAAAGGCAAGGTCCTCTCCTGGCCTGGGATGAATCTGGCCACACAGGCCCATTCTTACTGAGCACAGATACCGCCTAGCCCTTCACTCACTTCTAAAAACCCACTGGTCTCTGCAGGGGGCTTTGCCTTTGCTGTCCCTTCGGGCCTGAGCATTCTCTCCGCAGCTGTTGGCATCTCTCTCCTTTGCTGCTTTCATGACTGGCTCACGTGTCTCTGTCACAGGTAGGCCTTCTCCACCAGTTTTTGTGAGATGCACACTTGACCCTGGCACCATGCCTCTACTTCCTGTTCCCATTTTCTGCTTAGCACTTGTCATCCATTGGCATACTAAACACACTAAATGATTTGCTTAAATTTGTTTGCCTCCCCCACTAGACTGTAAGCACCAGAAGAGCTGGGATGATTTTAGCTATGTTGTTCCCTGCTGCATCCCTGGAACCTAGATCAGTTCCTGGCCTAATAAACATTGTCGAATCTGTCTGTTAATCATAGCTGGTATTAACGTCTAATCATTCCTCGCTACAGGAAAAGTACAGCCTAGGTCTGGAATGGCCAGGAGGAAGTCTGTTCATTCATTTAGTGCTGACCATAATAACTAGTCCAGGTGTTGCCTCTTCATATTTCAGCCTCTGTGATCTGCCTCTGCTCTTGCCGTCTGTGTAGAAATGATTGATTGCTTAGAGCCGGGCTTTAATATCTACAGCGCAGAGTTTTCAGTCTTTTTCTCGCTGCCTTTATTTCTAGTTCAGATTTTAAGCCCAAGTGTCATCAACTCTGTTCCTAAAAATCTATCAACTCCAATTCCTCTAGGTTTTTAAATCACAGAAATGCAGCGAGAGCCGTGTGGGCTCTGGAAGTGCCCGCTCTTCCCCGTTATCCTGGAATGGCTTCTCGTTTCCTCCTGTTGGGGTTTAGTTCTGCACATCTTTATCCCTGTGTATGCCTCTTTCATCTCTCTTGTGACAGCTTGAGGGGCTTTCCATTTTTTGTGAAAAGAAAGAAAACTTCCGTGCTGAGCCCGACCTGACAAGAGCTAGCCCATAATGCCAGTATCACAGACCCCGTGCTACTCCTTGTTAGCAGTATCAAATATTCTCCTTGGCTTCAATAAACCACGCTTTTACTCTTTCCTGCCCTAATGTCACATCAATGTGTGAAGAGCAGAGATTGTGTTTTATAAATACAGGCAGAAATAGCATCTTCCTGCTAGTTATTTAATGTACTTCATTCCATTCTTGCTAGTCTACTGCAAATTTGGACAAAAGGCTATCCTTTGTGTCACTGGCAGACTAATTTGTTTATTTTAGCTGATTGAGGGAAGCTATTTCACTATGTCTGAACTTCTGGCCCTTTGAAAGCATCAGAGTATAGTTACTAAGTGATACAGTTGCTACAGAGATGTATTTATTTATTTATTTTTTGGTTTTTGGTTTTTTTGCCTTTCATTTTCTTTCCAGATACCTTATCATCTAAGTTAGTTGATGACTCTGGCTCATCATTACTATGGAGGCACCAACAACTCTCAGGTTTTCCTGGATTGTGAACTCTTCTGTACACACAAGACAGGCCTCCAATTGCATGCTCAAAATAGAACGTAAGTGGGGCAGCTGTAACACGAGTGTTAGGTTCTCTCTCCGGTCTAAACTTGTGTGGATTGATGACTGTTTGTTGAAGGGCACCGACAACTTCCCTCTCAATGTCCGCAGGCAAGCACTGTGCTACCGTGAGCCAAATCACGTGGTTCCTTCAAGGTTAAACACCTAGTTTGCAGCAAAACGTATGGGTTATAAAAAGTAATTTTACAAGTATCCGTTTATTTGATTTATACAACCCTCGTTTGAAGACGGCAGAGAACTGAACTCTGTTTTGTAGATAAAAACTCTAAGCTCTGAGAGATTAAGTGCTTGCCAAAGGTGACAGGGGCAATAGAGCCATAGAATCAGGCCAAGAACTAAGGTTCTGGGGCTCCAGGACCAATTCTTTTTTCACCTGGCACCTCGTTTCTTATCATGCTCCTCGTGTGCTTGGCACCTCTAACACTAGACCTTTTATTATATTAAAAAGTTTTGTTGCTGGATAATATCTCTGGAAACTATGGAGAAACATAGCTGTGAAGTGAAGTGATGAGATTAAATCATTTAGGAAAATGATATACCACAAAAATAGACATTTTTTGAAAAGATGTTTTCTCTCTCCTCTGAATAGAGAAACACAATGTCATTACTATTTAGCCTTCAGGACACTCTACTGCATTTTCCCCCCAATTGTGTCTCCTTCATCTGTATTGTCTTCCCAACTATACTGTGATTTTCTGTGGTGATATCTCTTACTCATACGTATTACTAAGGGTTTATACTTGCTGTATAGTACGACTATAAGCTCGATTATTGATGATGAAATGTATTTTCATTTTTAAGGTTCTTGGAACCTTCCCCCACAAAGCTATAAATGTTAGTTTGGAATATGATTCAGTGGGAAGATTCATTTATGGAGGGCAGTGAGGTGGAATAACAAAGTTTTAGTAAATGTGAAAAGAGTACATCCAACCAAAAACTCTTTTTTTAAAAAATTGAAGTATAGTTGACATATAATATTATATTAGTTTCAGTGTGTAATATATCACTTTGACAATCACACGCATTGCGTATGCTTACCCAATAAGCATAGTTACCATCTGTCACCATACAAAGTTATAGTAATTGACTGTTTTCCCTATGCTATACTTATCTTCCCTGTGACTTGTTTATTCTCTAACTGGAAGTTGGTACCTCTTAGCTCCATTTACCAGTTTTACCCATCCCTCGCCCCCTTCCCCCTGGAAAGGACTAGTTTTTTTCTCTGTATTTGTGAGTCTGTTTCTCTTTTGTTGTTGCTATTTGTTCGCTTGTTCATTTGTTGTGTTTTTTAGAATCCACATAAGTGAAATTATATGTCATCTTTTTCTGTCTTAGTTATTTCACTTAGCGTAATACCCTCTAGGTCCACTCATGTTGTTCCAAATGGCAAGATTTAATTCTTATTTATGGCTGAGTAATATTCTATTGTGTATAGATACCACGTCTTTATCTGACATCTACTGATGAACCCTTAGGTTGCTTCCATATCTTGGCTACTGTAACTAATGCTACAATGAACATAGGGGTGCATATACTTTTTTGAATGAGTGTTTTCAAATAATCCCATTAAAAATGACCAGAGGACCCGAATCTTCCAAAGAAGACATCCAGATGGCCAACAGACACATGAAGATACCCAACATCATTCATTATTTGGGATTTACAAATCAACACTACAGTGAGCCATCACCTCACACCTGTTAGAGTGGCCAATAATTCCACTTCTGGTATTTACTCAAGGAAAATGAAAACACTAAAAACTCTAAATTATTAAGGAAATAGATGAAAAAAAGAGAAATGACATGGAAAATTTAGCATTGACTGTTTCTCTCTAGGGTGTTGGATTATTTTCAGTACAAATGTACAATTTATAATATGAACAGCCATTAAATTAAGTTCAACAATAAAAAAATCATGAACAGTATTTTAATATCTTAGTACCATTTTCTCCTTTGTTGTGGAAAGAAATGCAAGATCATTGGGGGGACTGCTCATTGTTATGTTTGTTTTCTGTGAGTCTTGTTCAAGTTTCAATTCTTAAAATTGTTTAAGAGATTATGTACAATACTTCCTCCAAATTTGGCAAATTTGAACATTGTTTGTATACTGAATGAAAGTTGCTCTATGACCCAGCAATTCCACTACCAAGTGTATACCCAAGAGAAATGAAAACACATCTACACAAAACCTTATACAAAATGATTTTAGTGGTATTATGTATCAAGCCAACAGCTGAGAACAAGCCAAATGTCCATCAACAGACTAATGGATAAACAAATTGTGGTATAGCACCCATATTGGAACATTACACAGCCACAAAAAGGACTGGGGTACAGATACGTGCTATAATGCAGGTAAACCTTGACAACGTTATGCTGCACAAAAGTTGTTAGAAAAGACCACATCTTGTATGATTCCATGTATGTGAAGTGCCAAGAATAGGCAAAATAATAAAGACAGAATTCAGATTAATGGTTGTCAAGTTCTGGTGGGATAAGGGAATGAGGAATGACTCATTAGAGGTATGAGGTTCTCTTTTGTTGTGACAAAAATGTTCTGAAATTAGATCGTGGTAATGGTTGCACAAGTCCATGAATATACTAAAAACCATCGAGTTACACTTGTAAAAACATAAATTTAAAGATACATAAATTATATCTCAATAAAGCTGTATGTAAAAAAATGTAATGCATTTTATATTTGTTTAAAATACAGGGCAAGGAAATTAATTCTTCTTATTACTTAAAATACAAATGTTGTGTACTGAAGGTTAAATATTAGTGCTTTTTCTCTCTCAAACAACTGCAGTGGTTTTATGGGGAAAACTGATGCATTAGGAAATCTTCATGGAATCTAGCAACAATTACCACTTTTTTTTTTGTTAAGTACTTGAACTAAAAAATTCCATTTTATTTAATTTAAAGGATACATTTAAAATTCAAGGATAAAATAATACATTGCAAAGTTTTGGTGTAATTATCATGGAAAGACTTATTGTCTTGCTTTAATTAAAACTCATGATTATTGTGTGAAATTTATTTTCTCCTCTTAAAGATAGAAGATAGATGTTTTTATTACTGGAATTACTCGGCATTTTACAATTTTTTCCCCTGCAAGGGGAGCCATCTATATCTATATATCTATATCTATATCTATATATATATATATATATATAAAATGTTAGAACATTGTACTAATGCTTCCAGGGGGATAAAAGTCATTTGGCCATTTTCTTTCTGGAAAATACCCAAATGAAATTGCTTTCTCACTTGGCATTATCAGTTAGAATTAAGTCATGCTTCCAGGTGTCACCATTCTGTTCCCCAGAGTCTGGTCCTGATCCAGAACAATCCAGGGGAGGTGAATTTCAGTGTGGTTGATGTAGGGTTATTGCTCTAGTTAAAAGACTTTGCCAAGGATCCAAAATTATGCTAGGACTTTTTTTCCTGTCAGATCTGCAAAATTTGCAAAAGGGTGCACATTATGGTAGTGGTATCAGGACCATGTAATCCTGGGGACATTCTTTAACATCCTTTAACCTCAATTTGTGGTCTTTTATTAATGATTTTTGTAAGGGTTAAATGTGATAATGTACACAAAGCTTTAGAATAATATCTTAAGTAGGTGAAATAGTGATCATACGACTGCTTAAATTCTGTCCGTTCTTCTGCCCCATGTATTTTATTTACACTAGGCCTATTTACTTCACATTAATTGGGAATTTTTAACTTTGAGCTGTTTATTCTGGAATTCCTAGTAAATTAGGGGAAAAATTTGTAAATATTTGTCACTTTAAATATTTGTAGCAAAGGTTGGTGGTTTTCCAAATCCCAGCAGAGAAAGACAATGGTAAATCATATTTACTAAGAATTAAGGTTTTTGTCAGGATCCAGAGGATGTGCTTTTAATATAATTCTGCCATGGATATTGTGCTTGCCCGCTCAATACCTTCTTCACCTTCCCTTCCTAATCCTCTGAACACCTCCCCTGCACAGCAAATGCTTGGTGAAGCAGACTCCATCCTGACTGTACAAAAAAGACAGATCTCCCAGTCCTAACATCCTATCTAGGGACAATATTTGCTATTGGTATGTGACCCCATGTGTTTCAATAACGTCTATGTAGAAATGTCTGGAGCTATCAGAGAAAGAAATAAATTTCCTTTTTCTCCTCAAATACCTTACAGAAGAAATCCCCTGCTACCCTTGGAAGTAGATGAAGGAGCAAATAGCCCTATAGCTACTTAGAACTAAAAGGGGAGCCAGTATTAGAATAAACCTAACATCACATGATGCAGAAACAAGTAAATAAATGAAATTGGAATCTTTATGTCATTATTGTGCTGCTGAACTAAATCATGCATGAAGCCTCCCTGCCCATTCACTTTCCGTTATTTGAGTCAATAAATTTGCTTAATTTTATAGCCAGATAGAATTATATTTATTTATTTATTTTTGTTTCTTACAACAGAAAATATACTGAAATACCACAGAATCATATATATTTTTCTGTTTCTGATATGAACAACTAGAAAATACAGTCTAGTAAATGTCTAAAATCTATTTCTTCAAACTGTTACTCATAATAATTGAAACATACATTAAAACAAAAAAGAAAAATTTACGTCTAACTTGGGGAACAAAAAGATACAGAACATGGTGTCCTTATCATTATGAGTGTTAGAGAAATAAAAAGAAAATCTTACTTCATTTTGTTAAAATGCAGTGAATCATTTCAAGAATGATAAAAATTATCAACCTTTAGTAAAAGATTATGTATTATGTCATGAAAATGAGTCTTAATATTACCTTTAATTGAGTGTATGCATCATAAAAAGTTTTTTAGATTTCCTGATGTTTTGTATCTTTGAAAGAAGAAGACTAAATATTATTTGAATACAATGGCACAGTCTACAGCTATTTCTGGAAAAAATGAAAATGATTGACTACTTGATTATATATTTAATATAGTGCATGTTTTTAAAATAGAATTCAAGTAGCTTTTTATCCAAAATAAACCGAAAATGTGACATAAGGATTGTGGTATACATATAAATACACAATAGCTTACCTATTGCATCATTTTTGAAGTTTGGATTAAAGTGTTGAGATTATATATATATATATATATATCTCCTTAGTTTAGGTATATATGATGAATATATGATGAATATTTAAAACTCAGACATAAAACCCTGCTTGAGATAGAATTAGACTTGATGGTTGGTCTGTTGGATATTTTGTTACTGTTTGCGGGTCCCTGAGGCTGTCTATGTGCCTTGTTTCTTAGATTGGGAAAAGTCTTTTGATCTGTCCTCCATCTGTCCTCTTTTCTTCACTGAAAAATTGAGATCATCCAGAGGTTCTTATTTTTGTTATTTCATTTTTCATTTCCATAACTTCTGTTTTTTAAACTTTTTTCCTTGTTAAAATTTTCTGTTTTTTCATTCATTTCAAGAGAATTTGAATTTACTTGCCGAAATATTTCTATGATGATTGCTTTAAAATTCTTGTCAGGTTACAATATGTGTGATTCATCTCATTGTCAGTATTAAAGAACAGTCTTTTAGCTTTCAAATTATGATCTTTCTGGTTCTTGGTATGACACATAATTTTTTATTGTATCCTGTCTTTTTTGCTGAACATGTTATGAGTCTTATTTAAGGTTGTTTTTTCTTTTTTTTCCTATTTCTTTTTAGCAGGCATTCAGTCTGTTTAGATTTAGCATACAGGCCCTGTCCTAATTTTGTAGACTGATTGGTATCATTGGCAGTTGATTTTTTTTGGCCCTGTGTGGTACTATTTTGGTCTCAATGGTTTATCTTGTGTCACTGGAATAGCCACTCGTGCCTGCTGGTACTGCTTGAAGGGATGGAAGAAGCTGTCCAGGCTAGGCCCCCGAGTGCCACTAAGTGGGGAAAGGGATCCCTCGTCCAGTGGTGGCTATGAGCATATCCAGACCAATACCTGTTGTGTAAAGATATCCCTTCAGTTATAGAGGAAATAGGGTGGATGGGGATCACCTCTCAAGAGGCTGCTTGTTTTGTCTGGACTGGGAAATTCTAACTTATTTTAAAACCCAACTGTTTTCCTTACCCTTTTAGTGACACTGCATTCCCTAGACAGGAAAATAAATTAGTAAGATTTACGGACTGAAGGAGCTGAGGTTCCTCTAGACAAAATTTTAAAGGTGAGAAAGTGATAAACATGTAATACATATCGATAGTTCTATGAATTGGTTTCAGGTCTGTCATCTGGCAGACCATGACTGGTTCCTGAATGATGATAATTTGGTAGGATTTCGGACAAGAGAAGCATCACAGTGAGCTTGGAGGGTGGGAGAATTTTACTGTGGGGAGTTCCAAATTTCCTCAATAAGAAATTTAGAGGGACAGAGAAGACTTTCAGGGACTATATACCAAAACAATATTTCTCTATGGAATGCAATACTTGGTGTTCAGAGTAGGAGCTCGAGAGTCAAATTTCTATGTGGAATATTCACTCGTCTCCTAGCAACTAAGTGACATCAAGAAAGTTACCGAACTCTCTGTACTGCTGTTTTCTCATAGGAAAATGAGCTAGTAATAATACCTGCGTCAAAAGGACTTTTGAAGGACTAAATGAACAAATATGTGCACACGTCTTAAATTTGATGTCTGGACAAGCATTTGATGCTTGTTCTCTTCTATTATGAGACATATCCTGTGGGAACTATTGCTTTTCTTAGCAGTTAGGTCCAATTTTCCAGTTTCTCTTCTTATGCGAGTTCATTATTGTGGGCTGTTATTTATTTATTTTTTTCCCAGTCATCCCAGATGTGGTTTGTGGCTGCATGGATGGATGGATGGAGAAACAGAAAAATTTCATCAACCTTATAGTGGCTAGTGCTAGAGAATGCTATGCTGATTTAATTCTATCTACAGCTAATCCCATAAATCAAATGATCTGTCAACCACCTGTTGTGTCATACTGCTGATTTGTTAGAATAAGTGAATTAGATTCCTTATAAGATTTATAAATGATTATGCTAAGATGCATTGCTTAATGCATGCTATATGTAGCTCCTTTAATTAGGTGTTTCTCCGTAGTTGCAAAGTTAAATCACTATATTAAAGAGGCATCATTGCATTTCCTCACAACATGTAAATAGTTATTTCAAGTAATTTTGAGTAATTTTAATTTTCATTCTTACACAGTTTTCCTCTTATAGTGAATCAACTTCTCTGTTGTTGCTTCAATTAGTTATCGATTTGTTACAATTTAATTCACTTTTATTGAATCTTAGATTTTCATTGATTATTTGTAAGGATATTATATGTGCTTCTTCGAGAAGTTGCTAAGCTGCCAGATTGTCATTTCTGGACTCCTCTGTACCCTAATTCTGTATGATTTGCATGCTAGTTGACCAGGAACTGATTTTTATATAACACATAGCTCCCACTTAAAATGTATAATTTAATTTAAGTGTCCATTCTTTTAAAAAATTTAGTTGTAATATTGGGAATATCTCTTTGTTCATGGGATAGGAATTCTAATATGAATAGTACTCTAGCCGAAGGAATTGTTGGGTATCCTTGATCTACTTTTCTTTTTGGTCTGCGGGGCATGGCATATGTTTGCTTACCTTTGTGAGAAACATATGCTAAAGGAAGGAGGTTTATAAACTGAGAATGAGCCTAGGCATTTTTGTTTGTGGATTTTGTGGTGACATTTTATCTTAACTATGTTCTACGGTTTGAGAACCAATCTTGCCACAGCCATTGTCTCTATATTTGTCTGGAGCAATATATTTAAATTTTTGTTTTGATTGTTGTCAGTCTTCCAAAATCAATGATAGTTTCTTTTGAGCTCTTATAAAAATATTGCAAGATGTTAATTATCATTTTCTCAAATAAGATTACATACAATGCTGGCACTCTATTCTATTATTTATCTCTTGAAACTACTCTTTTTTTCCTTTCCATAAAGATTTTTTAATTGAGCCTACTTTCTTGATAATTTTTTAATCTATTGATTTTAAACAAAGTTGTTAACATGTGTAAAAGTAAAGATTTAATACTGGTTCTCTCTATACTAGTTTGGAATTATGTCTATTCATAATAAATATTATGTTCGATTATATCAGGCACTATTCTAAGTGTAATACTTAGAATAATTCATTGAAACCTCACAGTCTCATGAGACCTTTCCACATTTGATAGATGAGGAACGTGAAGCACAGAGAGATTTAGGAGCTTGGCTGTGATCTCAGTGTTAGTAAGGGGTGCCCTTGTGTGGTTTGGTAATTTTACCAATCCTTATGTGTTTCACCAATGTTTAGAGTGATAAGTTAATCAAATTTCTAACTTCAAAAGACAACATCTGAATGTATCATATGATTACTAATACATGTAGATAAGAAATCATTTATCCTAGACAATCACCAATATAGACTTTTTTTCTTTTTTAAGAATAAATTTTACTAGGTGAACATGATGAATGCATTATCTTAAATTCTGAGAGCCTCTCTTAAGTGGTAGATTTAAATATAAATATATATACACACACACACACATATATATATATATGTATATCTATATACATATATATACTTACCAAATGCATATGTATACATACATACACTTGCTAAAAACTTCCCCGTACAGACTCAATGTTTTGGTTGCTTAGGAAACCTCAACTCATTCTATCAACCACAGCTTTCATTAGACAAGCTAGCATCATTTAGGTATGATGCTTGGTTATAAGATGATGCTTGGTTATAAGTTTCCTACTGGGGAGTAAAGGGAAGATGCTGGTGTCTATGAACTCAGAGACTAGTTAACTGCAACATCCTAGGGCACAGGCTTCTTTCAAATGATTCCATTTTTTAACAGGCAGAGGACAAGATGGTAACCAGTTTTGCTATTGTTTCAAATTCCATTGCTCATTTCAATGGAAATAGAGTAGTGTCATTTTCTTTATATTTTATTTCTTCATGTTGTCACACTGTGGCTCATTCATTTTAATAATAGTGAAATATTTCCCTAAATCAATAATATATATACCCCTTGACATGCTGAATATGAATAAAATGGAGACAAATTTAAATGATTTCTGTCATATGTCTGGTTTGTACTTTTAAATGCAGGGCTAGGTGTATCTATGTGACTGCAGATGACATTGCTTTGAAATGGGGTGGGTTCTCCATTAAATAATGAGAGCAGTTTTTACATATGGCTTATTGAATCAGTCTGATCATCTTATTGACAGACTGGAGAACCAAACAGACTGTAAAGCATTTATAATCTGGCAGACATAATTTTGAATTCCAGCTCTGACACTTAAAACTTTTTTACATTAAACAAGTTAGGAAAACTTTCTAAATCACATTATTAAATGCGATAAAAATACCCATGTTTAAGGAGTTTTGAAAGATAAAAATAATGTTTTAAAGAACCAGACATTTGTACATAATACTCACTGTTAGTTTTTTGCAGGAATACCCCATAAACCCTCCCATGTTTTTAAGTGCAGATATTTCTAACTTTCCCCAAAGATGTGTAACAACTCAGAATTTTGAGGGCTCTGATAGAGTTATTTAAGTTTAAACTATTTTTTTTAACCATTAAGTATTCCTTTACTTCCAGCAAAATGCTAAGTCCAGTGCTTTCAGGTTTTACTGTTTGTATGTGTGCGTGCGTGTGTGTGTGTGTTTGTGTGTGTGTGTGTAATTCCAGGCTACTGTCCCAAGGCTAGAAAAGATCTTCTGAGCATTTCTGGTCCTTTAATGTTTCTTTTAGGCATGTGCTATTAAATCATAGCACAATTTTGGACAGAGAGTGTCAATTCCTTAATGCCACATGAGGAGGAATATATTTTGTGAAATCATCCTGTTTTCTGACACTGAAAGATGGACAGGTTGCTGACTTAGCATCCAGTGCTGAGAGATAGTAGACCCAGCCCTCCTGGATCTTATGTTCTGATGAAGGTGACAAATTCTTAAACATCAGTAAAATGTAGTGTTTCTTTTTATGAGAAAAGACTTGTACTGTAAACACTTTATCATTTTCTTTGTCTCTCTGTTAGGATCATGCGATGGCCCACAAAACCTTCCCCAAGTAGGACTGTGCATGTAGTGGATTCAGGTTGTTGCAAGATAAAAATGACATCAAATATATTTGTGGTGAAATATTAGGTGAAATTGGCAAAAGATGAATTATTTCCATACACATGTTAATTTTACCTAAAAGGGGGGCTTTTATTTAAAAAAAAATTACTGCTAACATGCTATGACAACATTGGCCTTTTTCTGGGGATGTTGCCTGCATCTCATTTTCTGTTTGCTTATCCTCATGCAGGAAAAAGGCAATGGAACCTGCTAGTTGGAGTGTTTATGTTTTAATGGAGCATGGGAGTTGAGGGTGGACTATATTGGATGAAATGGAGTCCTGCTGCACACCTAGAAATTACTTTCACTATATTGTGTGAATCCAGAGTCAGTACTGTGGGTACTGGACTGCAAAGTTGGTGAACCACCAAAATGATGGAAAATGCAGGGTCTTGATATTAATGCCTCACATTTGTACAAACTTTAAACTTTCACAGACTATCTATAGGTTAATGTCTCATCTAGTTGCAGTGACTCTGAGGTTGAGAAGTCAGACTGTTAAAGTTACTGGAATGTTAGGCCTGTTTTAAAATGTAGGTTGTACTATTGCAATATGGTGAGGTCAGCACATCAAAAGATAACTGCTATTGAAGAGATAGTTTATGGATCACAGTTTCCAAGAGGAAGGGACATAACACCTCATGGGAGGTCACATGGGGAAGTACCAGGTTCAGTCACAAAGCAGAGGAAGAGGGGGCAACTGTGAGCAAGAGCCCTTATTGTGGTTTCCATGGGAAATGACAAGTGAGGCAGGGTAAACAGGTTTAGATTAGGAAGGCCTTTTTCTTACAACAGAATTGTGTCATAGATTTTGTTTGCTTCCACATTTCTCAAATCAAATCTCAGTGGAAGGTTTTGCCTGTCAATTCTCTTTAATTTTATTAATTTCTTCGTTACATTGTAAAAATTTATCTTTACTAAATCTATAGCCTTCAAGATGGGGCTGAATATATACATGTTTTATCAATAGGCCTCCCTATGAGGGTAATTGGATAAAAATCGGGTCAAAATATTGTTTCCTTTTTAATGGTGTAAAACATTAAATGCATTTAACTTATTTTCCTGAGGAAATTAGAAAGAGAAAGAATAAACATGGATCCAGTGTTTTTATAGGTACCCATGCTGAGGGAGGACAAACCTGGAACCTGAAAAATTTACTCTAGAGAACGAATTCCAGAATTTCAGAGTGAGGACCTCAATTAACTCAGTCTTCCTTTAAAGCAACAAAAATATGACAAAATATCTAAAATCAATCATGTCAGAGCTTGCACAATTAACCAAGGCCACTAAATGAACCAA
Source organism: Ailuropoda melanoleuca (assembly GCF_002007445.2). Lineage (NCBI taxonomy): Eukaryota > Metazoa > Chordata > Mammalia > Carnivora > Ursidae > Ailuropoda > Ailuropoda melanoleuca. The sequence continues at coordinate 3,015,141 of NW_023179820.1, forward strand.
AGATCATCTATGCAAGAGAAAACATTGAACAACAGTGTGACAGCAGGCTCTGTGATGTTTTAACTTGGGGTTATTCCCATCCTCCATGCCTGGGTGGCTCAGTCAGTTAAACAGCTGCCTTTGACTGAGGTCCTTATTCCAGGGTCCTAAGATCGAGTCCTGCATCAGGCCCCTTGCTCGGTGGGGAGCATGCTTCTCCCTCTGCCCTGATGCTCCCCTTGCTTGTGCTCTCTTTCTTTCTCTCTGACAAATCAATAAAATCTTTTAAAAAAATAAATAAATAAAGCACCATCCCAGAGCAGAGTCAATATATTGTTCAAATTTGCAGCTCTTTGGGAAATCTCAGAATATGGTACCAATGATTTGACTCAGAGCTCAGCTCAGAGTGGGGGCAGCAAGTCTGCCCCGTATTACTACAGAAACAACAGAAAACTGCTGGCAACATTATAGGTACTAAGGCTGCCATTCAGTTGGGGCAGACAAAAGCCTGGCTATGAATTTCAAAGGAAATCAAACTATAGAATACTCATGAAAGAAATTGAGGAAGACACAAAGAAATAGAAAAATGTTCCATGCTCATGGATTGGAAGAATATTGTTAAAATGTCCATGCTACCTAGAATAATCTACACATTCAATGCAATACCTATCAAAATACCATAAACTTTTGGCACCTGGGTGGCTCAGTAGGTTAAGCATCTGCCTTCGGCTCAGGTCATGATCCAGGGTCATGGGATCAAGTCCCTCATCAGGCTCCGTGCTCAAAGGGAAGCCTGCTTCTCCCTCTGCCTGCTGCTCCCCCTGCTTGTGCTCTCTCTCTCTCTCTGGCAAATAAATAAAATCTCAAAAAATTTTAAAAAAATACCATCAACTTTTCTCACAGAGCTGGAACAAATAATCCTAAAATATTTATGGAAGCAAAAAAGACCCCAGATAGCCAAAGAAATGTTGAAAAAGAAAACCAAAGCTGGTGGCATCACAATTCCAGATGCCAAGTTCTCTTAAAAAGCTGTAATCATCAAGACACTTTGGTACTGGCACAAAAACAGACACATAGATCAATGGAACAAAATAGACAACCCAGAAATGGACCCCCAATTGTATGGTCAACTAATCTTTGACAAAGCAGGAAAGAATATGCAATGGAAGAAAAAAAAAACAGTCTCTTCAACAAATGGTGTTGGGAAAATTGGACAGCCACATGCAGAAGAATGAAATTGGACCTTTTTCTTACACCATACACAAAAATAGATTCAGAATGGATGAAAGACCTAAATATGACACAAGAATCCATCAAAATCCTTGAGGAAAACACAGGCAGCAACCTCTTCGACCTTGGCTGCAGCAACTTCTTGCTAGACATGTCTCCAAAGGCAAGGGAAACAAAGGCAAAAATGAGCTATTGGGACTTCATCAAGATAAAAAGCTTTTGCACAGCAAAGGAAATAGTCAACAAAACCGAAAGACAACCAACAGAATGGGAGGAGATATTTGCAAATGACATTATCAGATAAAGGGCTAGTATCCCGAATCTATAAAGAACCTATCAAACTCAACACCTAAAGAACAAAGAATCCAATCAAGAAATGGGCAGAAGACGTGAACAGACATTTCTGCAAAGAAGACATACGAATGGCCAACAGGCACATGAAAAAGTGCTCAATTTCACTCATCATCAGGGAAATACAAATCCAAAGCACAATGAGATACTACCTCACACCAGTCAGAATGGCTAAAATTAACAAGTCAGGAAATGGCAGATGTTGGTGAGGAAAGGGGAACTCTCTTACACTGTTGGTGGGAATGCAAGCTGGTGCAGCCACTCTGGAAAACAGTATGGAGGTGCCTCAAAAAGTTGAAAATGGAGCTACCCTACAACCCAGCAATTGCACTATTGGGTATTTACCCCAAAGATACAAATGTAATGATCCGAAGGGGCACATGCACCCCAATGTTCATAGCAGCAATGTCCACAATAGCCAAACTATGGAAAGAGCCCAGATGTCCATTGACAGATGAATGAATAAAGAAGATGGCATATATTCAGTGGGATATTACACAGCCATAGACAATGAAATCTTGCCATTTGCAATGACATGGATAGAACTAGAGGGTATTATGCTGAGTGAAATAAGTCAATCAGAGAAAGACAATTATCATATGATCTCACTCATATGTGGAATTTAAGAAACAAGACAGAGGGTCATAGGGGAAGAGAGAAAAAAATGAAACAAGATGAAACCAGAGAGAGAGACAAACCATAAGAGACTCTTAATCTTAGGAAACACACTGAGAGTTGCTGGAGAGGAGTGGTGGGGGGATGGGGTAACTGGGTGAAGGACTTTGGGGAGGGCATATGTTGTAATAAGCACTGGATATTGTATAAGACCGATGAATCACAGACCTGTAGCCCTGAAACAAATAATACATTATATGTTAATTAACTTAATTTAGATTTAAAAAATAAAATTGAATTAAAAAGAAAACCAAAAAAACAAACAAAAAAGGAAATCACATGAACTACACAATGATAAGGACATCAAAGAAGCTTTGACTTATTCCTGGGTATCTAAAAGTATGTGTGCTTGTGCAAGAAAGATCTGAGAAAGAAGGCAGCAGGCACTCAACGTTGGCTGACCTTGAGGCCCTGTAGAAGCAGGAAGTGAGAGCTAAGCCTGTCTTATAAATTGTCTGAAGTTGAAATGTATGCTCCTACACACACAGATCCTCATGGCAAAGGATGGAAAAATATAGGCAAAGCAATCATTGGCTGATCACTAAATCATAATGATGAAGGTATGGTTCTTCGGAAACCAAGCTTAAAAATAACAACAAGAATATAAAAACAATGTTAGAGGAGATCTCAATGGCCATAAACTGCAGGAAATACAGACTCTGTCCAGGAAAGTTACTAAACAAATAAGGAATAACAGCAGCAAGAGACCTTGCAGGGAGGTGGGGAGTAAAAGAATCTGACAGCAGCAAAGTTATAATAGGTCCAATTTTCAACAAAAAAAAATTATGAGACAGGGAAAAGAAAAAAAAAAAAAAGACCAGAAAAGTGTGCCATATACACAAGGGAAAGTAGGGAGCCAAAAAAAAAAAAAAAAATCCTGAAGTAGCACAGATTTAGGACTTAGTGGGAAAAGACTAAGTTATAAAATAAAAGGATACAAAAAACATACAATGCATGGTTTAGCCAATGTGGAGCTGGAATAGCAATGCTAATATCAAACAAAATACACCTAAGCAAAATTTTTATTAGAGACAAAGAAGTACATTTTATAATGACGGAAGTGTTAATCAGGAGTATATTTGATTATAAACATAGAGCATCTAACAATAGATTTTCAAAATAAATGAAACAAAACTGACAGAATTGATGAGATAGATAAGTCTAGTTGGAGATACAATAGTGATTTTCAATAATGGGTAAAACTAAACAGAAGATCAACAAGAAAATAGAAGACTTAAAAGAATACTATAAAACAAGTAGGCTTAATAATCTCTACAGTACAACACATAGCAGAAGATATATTTTTCACAAGTGCCCATGAAAAATACACAATTCTTTGAACGAAATTAAAGTATTTCTAAATAAGTGGACAGGCAACCCATTTTCATCAGTCATAAGATTTAACATTATTGAGATGATAATATTCCTTATATTAATCTGCAGATTCACTGTAATCTTCATAAAAAATGTTAGCAGGTTTTTTACTTGGCAAGCTGCTCATAAAATTTGTATGAAATGGCAATGACTCAAAATATTCAAAATAATTTTAAGAAAGAATATTATTGGAAGATCCATTCTTCCCAATTTCAAAACCTACTGGAAACCTACAGTAATAAAGACCTTGAAGTATTGGCAAAAGGATAGACATCTAGATCACTGGAATATAATTGAGGGTCCAGAACTAGACATTCACGTTTATGCTCAATTGATTTATGACAACAGTGCTAAGATCACTCAATGAAGAGAGAATAGTCTTGTTAACAAAGAGGGGGGCATAACAGGATATCTACATGCAAAGAATGAGTTTGGGCCCCCACCTTTTAACATAATAAAAAAATCAACTCAAAATGGACTATAGACCTAAACATAAGAGCTAAAACAATAAAGCTAGAGGGAAACATACAAGTAAACCTCTGTTACTATGTATCAGGGAATGTGTTTTTACATATGACACCAGAAGCAAAAAGAAAAAAAAAAATAGGTAAACTGGACATCATCAAAATTAAAAACTTTATTACAAAGGGCACCGTTAGGAAAGTGAAAAGCAATGCATAGAATGGGAGAACATATTTTCAAATCATATATCTGGTAAGGGTTTAGTACCTAGAATGTAAAGAGCCCTTACAACTTAGCAACAAAAAGACAACCCGATTTTTAAAATGGGCAAAGGATTTTACTGCATATATCACCAAAGAGAATATACCAGTGGTCAGCAAGCACTTAAAAAGGTGCTCAACCTCAGTAGTCATTAAGTAAACGCAAATCGAAAGGACAATGAGATACCACTTCCCATCCACTAGGGCGGCTGGAATCCAAGAGACAGAAAAGAACAAGTGTTGACCAGTATGTGGAGAAACTGGGCCCCTTGGCTGTTGCTGTTGAGAATGTAACCTGGTAAAAGCCTCTGTGGAAAACAGGTGGGCATTCCTCCTTGCAAATGTAAATATGGAACTACCATATGATTGAGCAGTCCCACTCCAGGTTACATATCTTAGAGAAATGGACACTTATGTCCATGACGGTTCATAGCCATATTCTACATAATACCCCAAAAGTGGATACATCATAAAAGTTCATCAACTGATGAATGGATAAAAGAATCCATTCATGGTATATCTATACAATGCAATAATATTTAGTGATATAAAAGAATGAAGTACATGCTATAACATCAAAGGAACATGCTAACTGAAAGAATGCAGTCACATAAGAGCACATATTGTATAATTTTATTTATTTTAATATACAGAATAGGCAAATACTTAAAGACAGCAAGCAGATTAATAATTGATAAGGTTGAAGCTGGTGGATGGGTGAGGGGAAAGCAGGAAAGAGGAATGCCAGCTAGTGGGTATGGGGTTTCTTCCTGGGGTACTGAAAAGGTCCTAAAAGTAGTTTGTGGTAATGTTTGCACAACCCTGTGGATGTACTAAAACGGCTGAAGGGAATACTTTAAATGGGTGCATTTTATGGTATGCGAAATATTTCTCAGTAAAGCGTTAGAAAAAGTTTCCATTGTCTCTCAGATAGATCTAAGGAAAATTACATAATTCTTTCATTTGGTAAGATTCCCAGTGTTCAGAAAGAGTAGCTATGTAGGCTTATAAACACAATAAATACAAATGAGTGTGCAGAGGTATGTGTAATGTGTCGTACACTTTAAGATGGAGGAAGAACAGTCTATTTGTTGAGTGAACTCCAAAGAACCTTCTTTTATACATTCTACTTATTCTCAGCAAAATCATAGTTTAACTTGCTTTCTGTACCTGGAAAATTTTATCTGAACCTTTGATTTATCCCTTTATCATCCATTTATGCATCTGTTTGTTCATCCTTCCATCCATGAATCCATCCAAGACACTTTATGAACCTCTTACTTCAAAGGAAGAGAGTCCTGATAAAAATGTGTCTTATACATTCTGTAAAAACATAAACAACAATAAAATCTCTCAAAATACACAAGGATGTATTAAGAGTAGATAGCAATATAATAATGAAATAATTGTAAGGCACGGGGACTTGGAATACAACTGCAGAGATATTTGATGGACTTTTATCCATGTTGGGATCCCATTGTGTATAATGCATTATGCACAGGGGTGCCATATATTCCAAGAGAGAGAAAGGTGTTCTCTAAACACGGGTGTTATTTTTGCTCCACCTGTCAAACTGAGATCTATGAAAATAATGTGATTGAAGGAATAAAACAGATGGTAATTTGGCAGCAGAGTGCGTGATCACTTAAATTGTTAATCTGTAGAAAAGATCAGAAAGCAGTCAGGCCTGCATGCCACTGCATGTTGCCATTCAATATGGGATTTGTCTTTTTAAACAGCACTTAACAGGGTGATCTCTTGCTCTTTGACAAATCTGAAATCCTAACGGAAAATATTTGATTTGATGGAAATATTTTTTTGTCTTCCAATCCTTATTTTTTTCATTTTATTAGAGAAGGGAAAGTTTCCCACAATACAGAGTGAGTAAAATACGTTCTTTGGGTGGGTTTTGACTTATTTACACTAGGTCTTCCTAGGGACAAGGCAGACACAAGGCTTCCTACACAGGTGTCAACTGGCTATTCATTTCACTTTTAAATCACTGGGTTTAATGCAAACAAAGCTGTGTCAAGTTTATTAATTACATTGGATAATAACTTTACTATGTACAATTATAATCATTTGGGGAGAGTAAAATTTCAATTATATTGAAAATATACTTTATCTGCATTTTCTTCTTTATAAATATTGTCTATTTAGTCACACCACTAATCTGTGTGAAGATTTTTTTTATCCACATATCTTTTTATCAAAGCACTTTTTATTGGAATAAAGATGGTGAAAATATACACAAATCATATCCCTGTGTGGACTGATGATTCGTATTCTGTTAAGCTATAATGGGGAAGAGACTGCTAATGCTTTTCTTTCTTAGGATATAAATGTAATATACATGCACCTGGGATTTTGACTTTTCTTTATATAGTACATAAAGGAATTTACGTTTGCAGATTCAAAGAAATTTGGTGGGGAGAATCTCTATTTGGTAGGGATTAAACTATTCAGTGGAGATAAACTCAATTATAAGTAGGTTCCTTATCCTGTTTTAAAATCTTAGATACAGGCACAGTTCAGGGTTTCTCAAACTTGTAAAGGCCTGCTATCTCAGAATCACCCACACGTCTCTTAGCAATGGAGATGATTTAAGGGCCACCCCTAATCTGCTACAATAGAATCTCTCAGGTGGGGGGCAGAGGAGGCTGCATTTTAACAATTCCAGATTTTGCCCACAAAATCCTGAGAACTACAAACGGCCTTTTGTAGGTTTTTGTCAGAGCTGGCCACACTTGAAAAACTGGCTGTGATAAACCCCCATGATTCCAGAGTTGATTTTCAGGGAAAAGAGCTGGAAAGTCAATCTAAAATCTTCCAGTCTTATACTGTTCTTCCTATTGGCTTAATTCTGTCTCCACTGTCATCATTTCTCCTCATTATGTGAATTCTGTCCCATTTACTCTTCTTTGGCTATCCCTTTGTCAAAACGGGTACAGTCTCCTATTCTTCCCAGATTCTAGACTTCTCTTTATTTCTCCCACTAGTATCACATATATTTCTTCAAGTCCTTGTTAGATGTGAGCTCTTAGTACAATAATGAAACTAAAGACACTTGGCTCTTTGGGCAACTAATCTTTGACAAAGCAGGAAAAAACATCCAGTGGAAAAAAGACAGTCTCTTCACTAAATGGTGCTGGGAAAATTGGACAGCTATATGCAAAAGACTGAAACTGAACCACTCTCTCACACCATACACAAAGATAAACTCCAAATGGATGAAAGACCTTGATCTGAGACATGAATACATCAAAATCCTAGAGGAGAACATAGGCTGCAACCTCTTTGACATTGGCTAGAGCAACATTTTTCATGACACATCTCCAAAGGCAAGAGAAACAAAAGAAAAAATGAACTTGTGGGACTTCATCAAGATAAAAAGCTTCTGCACAGCCAAGAAAACAGTCAACAAAACTAAGAGGCAGCCCACGGAATGGGAGAAGATATTTGCAAATGATACTACAGATAAAAGACTGGTATCCAAGATCTACAAAGAACTTCTCAAACTCAATACATGGGGAAACAAATAATCAAATCAAAAAATGGGCAGAAGATATGAACGGACACTTTTCCAATGAAGACATACAAATGGCTAACAGACACATGAAAAAAGGTTCAAAATCATTAGCCATCAGGGAAATTCAAATCAAAACCACATTGAGATACCACCTTAGGCCAGTTAGAATGGCAAAAATTGACAAGGCAGGAAACAATGAATGTTGGAGAGGATGTGGAGAAAGGGATCCCTCTTACATTATTGGTGGGAATGCAAGTTGGTACAGCCACTTTGGAAAACAGTGTGGAGGTCCCTTAAAAAGTTAAAAATTGAGCTACCCTATGATCCAGCAATTGCACTACTGGGATTTACCCCAAAGATACATACGTAGTGAAGAGAAGGGTCATATGTACCCCCATGTTCATAGCAGCATAGTCCACAATAGCTAAATCGTGGAAGGAGCCAAGATGCCCTTCATCAGACTAATGGATAAAGAATATGTGGTTCATATATACAATGGAACATTCCTCAGCCATCAGAAAGAACGATTACCCAACAATTGCAGCAACATGGATGGGACTGGAGGAGATAATGCTAAGTGAAATAAGTCAAGCAGAGAAAGACAATCATCATACGGTTTCACTCATTTATGGAACATAAGAAATAGGAAGATCGGTAGGAGAAGGAAGGGAAGAATGAAGGGGGGGGGGGTAAACAGAAGGAGGAATGAACCGTGAGAGACTATGGACTCTGGGGAAACAAACTGAGGGCTTCAGAGGGGAGGGGGGTGTGGGACTGGGATAGGCCAGTGATGGGTATTGAGGGCACATAATGCATGGGTGCGCTGGGTGTTATACGCAAATAATGAATCATGGAACATTACATCAAAAACTAAGGATATACTGTATGGTGACTAACATAATAAATTACTATTAAAAAAAGAGACACTTTCTATAGGTACAGTTAATGTGGGGGCTACAGCAGGCCTGGAGAGTCAGTGCTGTGGTCACAGTGCTGGTGAATTACACAGCTCCGTGGTCATCAATAACCCTGTTCAAGCACATTCTGAATGCTGGTTGCTACATATGTGCTGAGTTATGAGAAGTAATATAGCACAGTTAACTTTAAAGAAACTTCATTCTAGTGAACAAAGCAGTGGTGGGAAAATTCACGATGTATATTAAGGAAGCGTGGTAATGTCATTCAAGGGACCAGGCTCCACTACTTTCTTGGTGTGTCACAATTAACAAGATAGAGAATCACTGTGGGACCCAGTAATGGGGATAGCGAATCCCTGTGGTAGGGATAATAACAACCTCTTGAGGCTACCATGCGGATTAATGAGAGAATGGTGCAATAGTAGAAATCTGTACCAAATGCTTGTGGTTTCAGGGAGTAAAGACCTGATTACGTCTTGAGATGTGGTAAAGGAGGGCCTCAGACAGGCCTTACTGAGGCAGCTGGGCCAGAGTCCAGTGCTGCCATAGGAAACATGTGAATATTCTAGCAGTAGGACAAAAGTAATTGTTACTAAATTCTGGAAGAGCCACAGAAATCTCAAATCAAGGCACATTATCAAACAAACACATGAAAGCCACAGGTTCACTCTGGCAATGACGCATCTCCTCTAAGGAGGCCTGCAACTTAGTCTATGTCTTAAATATATAGTGAATTAAGGTGGAGGGAACTGGATTTAATTAAGTGGCTTAGAATGCCTGTAGGCTACCTCAAAGTTTGATTTTTTTTTAACCTGTTTAGGACTTTTTACTGCCTGTGTTTTCAGGAAGAGCTATGGTAGCAGAGCGTGTATAGAGGCAGGAACAGTGGCCATGTCGCCTATGTACCCATCTGGCAAAATCCAAACTGCAGCAAAAAGATGTTGTGGGGCGAGGGTGGATCTTGATTTTTAAGTCATTCTCACACAATACACATGTTGGTGAGGAGCAAAGTAGGGACCACCAGTATCTCCAGGTTAGAATTGTCTTAACAGGATATAAGTAGATAATCAGTGTGATCAGTGACAAAAGAGGGAAAAAAAGACACTTTGTTAATATTTTCTGTAAATATATAGTAGGGAAAGAATGGGAACACCAGTCTAAGAAGTCTGGCCATTTATGGATGATCAACATGGTTAAAAGTAGGTGGATAGTAAAGTGAAAGCCTTTTTAGGCTTGGGAAAGAATTGAGTTTGTTTGATATCCATCAGGAAGGAGCCTGTGGAGAGGGACAGAGTAAAGATAGCTTGGGCAGGAGGGAGTGAATCTTAAGACAGAGGTTATGTTAATAAGAATTGGAATGAGCCAGTGCTCTATACTTACTCATTTTCTGTATCCTCTTCACAAATGGCACTTTTATAATTTTTTTTAAGTCAAGTAGCACTTAAGATGGTACTATTTTGTTGATGATGGTTTCCCAGCAGAAAACTCCTTCAGTCATCTGTATAAAGTTCAGAGGGTAAAGATGAAAGACCCTTTTGTATTGGCTGCAAAACCCTTACCCGTGTATACAACTGTGGGTTTCAGAAAATGTTATTGCATCCATGGAATTTTAAGAGGCTTCTAGAGATTTCCTAAGTATTTTGACCATTAAACTATCTCACAGCCTCTTTCCTTGTGCTTTTCAACATCTTCCATGTCTTCTCTAAAGACTCCTGCCCCTCACAGCAAAGTAAATGCAGTTTCATTAATATCAAGTACATTCAGTGAGTCAGTCTTTCCTCAACTGAAAGAATAGGTGGCAATAATAATAGCAACACAATATTTTTAACCGTACATTTCCACTACACCCAGATAATCATTGAGATGAACTAGACACCCCAGTGTCTAAGCTTCTTTGTAACCACCAGTGCAAACTTCAGTTGGGTCCACAAGCCTTCAGGCTTCAGGCTTCAGCTCAATCAGGACATCCCTGAGTTATATTAAGCCATGGGCATGTGTTTATGTAGATGGAAGGGAATGCACTTCAGTTCTAAACTTGATTCTATATTAAGGTTGTGTCTTGTCAGTCTGGATATAGTTTCTGTAGTGGTGAAAAGGAGGGTATTCTCATTTTTACCCATGCGTTCTTCATATGTGAACCCTGGACCAACTTTATCTGCATCACCCAGTAACTTGCTAGAAATTCAAATTTGGGCTCCACCCTAGAGCTACTGAATCAGAAATTCTGAAAGTATAGCCTAGCAATCTGTATTTTAATGAACTCTCCAGGTGATTTTCTTGTACAATAAGGTTTGAGAATTACTGTTTGAGGCAGATAGAATCAAAATATAGGAAGACAAATGAGTATGTACTATAAAAGCAGCATGGCCTAAGACATTAAGTAAAGGAAATTTGCAAAATCCTACACATTAGATTAGTGTCCGGAAAGCTTACTTTAAACACATGAAAATAACTTACTCCCTTTTAGTCATCATACTCTGTTACCTTCCACCATGTTGTCTATCCAAAAGCCAATACTGTGCTATGTTACTTCCAGTCATCTTTTTGAAATGTAATTTTTTACACATTAATTCTTGGTAATATGTCTTTACAGTCACCACTCTGAAAAATATACAAAACTGAGAAAAAAAGCATCTTTTTGATGAGCTTTCTAAAATATAGAAATACATTTGCTCTGTTGCTTCCCTGGCACAAAGTAGAATGTTATTTCACATTTTAAAAAAGGGTATATTCATTAATTTCAGTCATTTATAATAGGCTATTTTATCAGTAACCTGAATCCTAGTTTATCTAAAAGTTTAATTACTAGGTATTTTTTTCTCTATAACTTTACCATGCATTCAACCATGCCTGTCAAACTATTAATTAGTTTAAAGTGATAAATTTGTCCTTCCAAAAATTAATGGAAGGTAAGAAGTCAGTTCTGTGAGATGATGTGATATCCACACTGTAAGAAATGTATTTTCTTTTTATAATGCTATTCAGAGGCATATACTAAATCAAAGAGAAGAACTATTAGATGAGAACATTTACAAAATGTAGGTAGGAAAAGAAATGGTTTTGTTTAGTAACTCCTTCAGTCAGAAAAAGCAATGTTGATATTTTTTTAAGGCTTTTGTGACACCAATTCAAGATTTCAGATATTTAGGAAAATCCCATGTTCTTATAAAACTTTCCTTTTTTGGAAAAAAATGTGTGGAAATCTCAGTGTGCTAAAAACATTAGAACCATTCTAAAACTATTCTTTCACTTTGCTCTTGCTTTAGGAAATAACCTCCTAATCGATACATTGCAATTCTTTTTCTCTCACTGTTACATGTTGGTATACAGAGTACATCCCACCAGCTACAGTGAAGCAAATAACTCTATTCATCACATTGATAAAATGCTAGACCAATGGTTACATAAATGAGCTGCATCCAGCCAGCAATCCTCCTCGGAGCTCTGTATTTAGGTCTCTGGCCCAGATTTTCTCAACCTTTTAGGCTGCTGTATATTTAGAGTAGAATACAAATGAGTTTCAGAAGAACATAAATTATCTAAAATTGTTCCCTACTGCAAAAAAGTTGAGATGTTTATTTGTAAAGATTTTCTTTGATCACTTGTATGCTATATTCCATCAATGTGTATTCTGTTTCTGATATAATATAAAAGTGGTCTTACGTGGTTATCATGTCCAGTTTTTAGGTTAGTTCTCAGTCCATGTAAATCTTATAAATAATGATTTTGCTCTATTTGTAGGATTTTTAGAAATGTCTTTGGGCATGTACAGAGGGTAATGGTTCTATATTTATCTTAGGCCTCTTGTTCTAGAAAATCTTTGCTATCTGAATTCTGCATTGGTTTGGACTACTTGGTATGTATGTTTTTGTGAATAACAACCTAATGGATTTTTCCTACTCTAATTGTAATACCCTTGTCTAGCTAGTTAATCTGGTTAAAGGAAATTGATGATGAGATAAAGGTTGAAGGTTCAAACTCCCTTTTGGCCAGTTATCTTCATAAAGTGAGAACCTAGTGTCCACACTCTTGTGCTGGAGACTACCACCTCACAAATGCAAAATATTGCGCATAAGTGAAATTTATCAGCTTAAGGACAGTTGAACAGGAACACAAAAGGACAAACGGTCCAAATTAAGAAACCCCAAATAGGAGGGGATCTATATATTCATTCAAACATTACATTTATAGCACACATCTATATATGTATATGTATTACCTAAAATTATCTTGCCTCCATTGAAAGGAACAAATTCTGCTTGAAACATCACAAAGAGATGGGTTTAGAGATTTTTGAATTTATAGATTTTGTATTTTTAAAACATTCGTTTTTTTTTTTTCCTGTTAAGAAATGTGTTTGGTGTGCCAGTGGTAAAAGAACATTAAAATAAGTATATAGATCAAAGGTAAATGAACAAGCACTGAATTAATTGTTTGACAATGGCTTTTGCCTGCAGTCTCCATCTCCATTGTTTGAAACCCAGTTGTTACTCATCTACAGCATTGCTGTGTCCTCCTAACTGATAGCTTACTTTTCGCTTTCTCTTTTTAGTACATCCAGTATATCACTGTGAGATTGATCTTTCTACAGATTACTAATAATCATAGTTCTGTGTTTCAAGAAGCAGAAATGGGCATAAGGAGAGTGCTTTGATGGTGTAAGGGGAAAAAACAGGTAATATAGCAAACTGTAGCCTTATCTCTCAGGGCCACATGCTCTCTTATACCTCTCTTTGTGACAAGGTTTTGATGTCATTGTCCTTTACCCATGACTTCATGATTTTTCTCTTCAGTTGACACCAACCCCTTCCAGAAACCTCATGTGTTATTTTGTTGCCCATTTGTACTGGGTTTGATAGTGTCCCCCTATAAATTCCTGCCCATCCAGAACCTCAAAATGTGACCTTGTTTGGAAATATTCTTTGCAGGTGTGATTAGTTAAGATGAAAGCATATGGAATAGGTGTGCCCAATGTGAAGACTTGTAACATGTGAAGACAAAGACCCACAGAAAGGGGGGAAGGTTATGTGACAAGAGAAGCAGAGGTTGGAGTGATGCATCTGTTAAGTCAAGGAGTGACAATGATTGTGGCCACCACTAGAAGCTGGAAAAAGCAAGGAAGGAAGCCGGACTCTGCTGTCACCTTGACTTCAGACTTCAAGCCTCCATAACTGTGAGACAATAACTTTCTATCCTTTGAAGCCACACAGTTGGTGGTACTTTGTTAGAGCAGCTCAAGGACGCTAATGCACCATCCAACACAATTCATTGCACACAACACCTGCTCACACTTTGATTTTTGTCCCGATATCCAACTGTCTCAATTCATCCTATCTTCTCATGGATTACTCATGTTTTCATACTTTTTATTTTGGAATAAATATAAACTAACAGAAAGTTGCAAAGATTGTACAAGGATGTCCAGTTCATTCTTCCCCCAGTTTTCTCCAATGGTTATATCTTACATGATAAGGGTACAATATTGAAAGTAGGAAATTGACATTGGTACATTGTGTGTATATAGTTTTATGTCATTTTATGACATATATAGATTCCTGTAATTGCTACTGTGAGCAATCAAGATACAGAACTATTCTGTCACTACAAAGATTATATATATTCACACCCTTAACCCCTAGACACTATCCTGTTCTCCATCTTTATAATTCTGTTATTTCAAAATATTATATAAATGGTAATATGTCACCTTAGAGTTTGGCTTTTTTTCAGCATAATGACCTTGAGATCCATCAAAGTTGTTGAGCGCATTAATAGTTCATTTTTATTGTTAAATAATATTCCATGATATGGATTTTTTTCAGTTTATAACTTTCATATATAAATTTTGATGTATCTTATTTTAAATTATAATTTGGTATAATTTATAAAGTTTTCTTCAGTAAATTTGTTTAACCATTCAGTTTTTGAGATACTGAGCTGTTTCCAGTTTTTGGCTGTTACAAATACAGATATTTGGGTGGATATAAGCTTTCATTTCCCTGGGATACATGTTTAGGAGTGTAATTGCTGGGTCAGATGGCAGTTGCATGTTTATTTATTTATTTATTTATTTATTTATTTATTTATTTTTAAGAAACTGCCATTATATTTTCCAGAGTGGCTGTACCATTGTAATTTCCCACTAGCAACGTTTGAGGGATTCAGTTTCTTCAAGACCTTGACAGATTTTATGTTTTTATTAATTTTTTAAAAATTTTTTGTTATTCTAATAAGTGTTGTGATAGTTCATTGTAGTGTTAATTTGCATTTCCTTAATGGTTAGCATTTGACTATGGGCTTGTTTTACATCCATATATTCTCATTAGTGAAATATCTGTTCATCTCGTTTGCCCATTTTCTAATTTTATTGTTTGTTTTTTTATTGTTGAATTTTGAGAGATATTTGTATGTTGTAGTTGCAATTGTTTCATCAGATATGTGATTTGCAAATATTTTCTCTTTGTATGTAGCTTGTGTTTTCATCCTTTTAACAGGGTCTTTTATAGAACAAAATTTTAAAAATTTTGATGACATCTGGTTTGTCAGTATTTTTCTTTTCTGTTTGTACTTTTGGTTATATGTCTAAGATCTCTTTACCTAGTCTTAGATCCAAACAATTTTATCTTAAATTTTATTCTAAAAGTTTTACAGTTGTTAATTTTATGCTTTATTTTATTTTATTATTTTAATTTTATTTATTTATTTATTTATTTATTTATTTATTTATTTATTTATTTGACAAAGAGAGCACAAGCAGGGGGAGCAGCAGGGCAGAGGAAGAAGCAGACTCCCTGCTGAGCAGGGATCCTGAAGTGGAACTCAATCCCAGGACCCTGGGATTGTGTATGACCTGAGCTGAAGATAGACCCTTAACCAACTGGGCCACCCAGGCGCCCCTAATTTTACATTTTAATCTATGATTCATTTTTAGTTGCTTTTTATGTGGTATAAGATTTAGTTAGAGGTCCATATTTTTTTGCCCATGGACGCTCAGTTGCTCCAGCACTATTTATTAAATAGACAATTACTCCGTTGAATTGCTTTTGCTCTTTTGTCAGACATCAGTTGTCAACACTTGTATGTTTCTGTTTCTAGATTCTCTATTTTGCCCTATTGATCTTATGTCAATCTCTCCAGCAATGTTACATAGTCTTGATTAGACTATAATAAATCTTGAAATTGGGTGGAATATTTCACTCATTTTATTCTGCTTTTAAATGGTTTTAGCTATTTTTCTTTGTCTATTCATATACATTTTATTTTATTGTTTTTAAAGATTTTATTTATTTATTTGAGAGAGTGAGTTAGCATGAGTGGAGGAGGAGCAGAGGCAGAGGGAGAAGCAGACTCCCCTCTGAGCAGGGAGCCCAAGGACACAGGCAGGGGTTGGTCCTGGGACTCCAGGCAGGTACTTAACTGACCGAGCCACCCCTCCATATACATTTTAGAATAATTTTGCTTAAATCTTCTAAAAAATGTGGTAGGATTTTGGTAAAAATTGTGTTAAACCTGTGTGTAAATTAGTAGCAAATTGACATTGTCACTATGGATATTGCATTTATTTTTTTAGATCTTTTTTTCTGCAGTCTTTAGTTTTGTGGTTTTGTATCTGATACAATATTTGTATCTGATACAATATTTGTTATACTGTTTTAGTGATCATAAATTGTATTGTGTTTAAAATTTCTGTTTCTATCACTAATGTAAAGACATGCAATTGATTTGTATGGAGCTCTTGTATCCTTTTTGAATAGATTGCTTGACATTTTCTACCTAGACCATGATGTCATCAGCAAATAAGAACCATTTGATATCTGTCTTTCAGATCTGTGTGTCTTTTATTTCTGTTGCTTATCTTATTGCCTTTGGCTATAACTTCTAGTACTATTGAATAGTAATGATAAGAGTAGGTTCCGTTTTCTTATTCCCAATCTTGAGGGGAAAACAGTTCTACCAGACAGGCTATCCATTTTTAGGTACACTTTATCAGGTTTAGAAAGTTATCCCTCTATTTCTAGTTTACAGGGAGTTTTTAGTATGAATGGGTGGTAAATTTTGACAAATGCTTTTTCTGCATCAGTTGATACGATCATTTGATTTTTTCTTTAGCTTGTGAAATGGTGGAGTATATGGATTTATTTTCAAGTACTAAATTAGCTTTGCATCCCTAGAATAAATCACATTTGCTGATGGTGTGTAATTCTTTTTCTATATTGATAAATCTTATTTGCTAATATTTTACTAAGAATTTTTGCATCAAATCTATTAATGATATTGGTCTGTAGTTTGTTTGCATTTCTTTATTTGGTAATAATGCTAGATTCATAGAATGAGTTAAGAAGTGTTGCCTTCTCTATTTTCTGGAAGAGAATGTAGAGAATATATGATAGTCATCCTTGAATATTTGGTAGATCTCTTCATGAAACCACTGAACTGTTATATTTCTTTTCTGGAAGTATTTAAATATAAACTTTATTTCCTTAATAGTTACAGGGTAATTGAAATAATTTATTTCATCTTTTTGAATTTGATAGTGTACTTTTCCAGGAATTTGTCTATTTTTTCTAATTTGTCAAATTTATGTGTGTAGAGTTGTTCATAGAAACCGTTTTGTCCTTTTGCTATCTACAGTTTCTGTTATGATGCCTCTTGCTCCATTCCTGTTGTTAGTAGTCCGTTATCTTCTCCCTTTGTTTTTTCTTGGTCAGTCCTGCTAGAGATGTGTCAAGTTTATTATTTTTTCCCCAAAGAACCATTTTTTATGTCATTGATTTTCTGTTTTCGATTTCTTTGTTTTATTCTCTTTATTATTTATTTCCTTTTGCCTGCTTATGGCTCGTTTTGATCTTCTTTTGCCAATTGCTTAAGGTAGTTTAGATGATTAACTTGATTCTTTTCCTTTTTCCTATTTTAAACATTCAGTGCCCAGAATTTCCCTCTCAGCACTTCTTTAGTGGTTCCTCATAGTTTTGTGTGTGTTTATTTTCATTTTTATTCAATTTGACTTGCAAATTGTTTAAATGCATATGTTTAGTTTCCAAGTATTGGAGATTTTCTTGTTATTTTTCTGTTACTGATTTATATTTTGATTCTCTTCTGGTCAATAACTTAGTCTATATGATTTCAATTCTTTTAAAAGTCCAAAATATGGTCTATCTTTGTGTACGTTCTGTAGGCACTTAAAGATAATGTTTTTGAGTGGAATGTTTTATATACTTGATTAGATACTTTGATGGTGTTGGTGAGTTCTTTTTTTGTGTTTTGTTCTATTAATTGGTGAAGAGGTATGTTGTAATCTCCAAACATAATTGTGGATCTGTCAGTTCTGTCAGTTTTTGCTGCACATATTGTAGAGCTCTGTTATGTGTTTTTTGTTACATACACACTAACTGTCCCTCTCTGTCACTGGCAATTTTCTTTGCTCAAAAGCCTGTTTTATCTAATATTAACATAACTACTCCTGCTTTTTTGCATTCATGTTTGTATGATATCTCTTTTTTCATGGCCTACCTGTGTATATTCAAACTGAGTTTCTTATAGTCAGCATAGAATTTTGTAACTTTATTATTTTTAATCTACATTGCCAATTTTCATCTTCTAGTTGGTGCATTTAGAAATTTACATTTAATATCATTCTTGATATCTTGGTGCTTAACTCTGCCATTTACTTCAGCTTTTTTTTTTTCTTATTTCTGTTTACTTTTTTCTACCTTTCTGTTGGTTAATTGAGCAATATTATGAGCTCCATTTTAGTTTACCTGTAGTGTTTTTGAGTACATCTGTTTGCATAGCATTTTTAGTGGTTGCCATAGGAATTGCTACACACACAAACCTGAGTATTTAAATACACACACACACACACACACACACACATATACACATCTATGTGTGTTTACACATGTGCACAAACATTAGCTCATACAGACACATACAGACATCTTATCACAGTCTACTGGTATTGCTGTTTTACCAGTTCACATGAAGTTTAGAAACTTTATTCTTTTTACATTTCTTTCAAATCTCCCATTTATAATATAATTGTTTTATTTCCTTTGCATATATTGAGAACCACATTACAGTGTCACACTTACTGTTGCAATGCTCAGATATAATCAATAAAACTGAAATGCAGAAGAAAGTAGATTCTATGCATAATTTTGTTCTATCCATATTCTCTTTTTCTTTGCCATTATCCCTTTTTCTTCTCCTTCATATTCTTTCTGTTTTGAGAACTTCCTATAGCTTTTCTTTCAGGGTAGGTTGTTATGGTCTGAATCTTTGTGTCTCCTCAAAATTCACTTGTTTAAATCCAAACACCCAATATGATCATGTTAGGAAGTAGGGTCTTTGGGAAGTGATTAAGTCATGAAGTGGCGCCCCACAGAAACCTTATAAAAGAGACCCACAGAGACCACAGAGTTCCCTTGTCAATTCTTCCATGTGAGACTACAACAAGAAGTCTGGGACCCAGAAGAGGTATCCCACCTGACCATATTCACACTCTGATCTCAGAATTCCAGGATCCAAAGCCATGAGAAATCAATGTTCGTTGTTTATAAATCATTTAGTCTGTGGTATTTTGTTATAGCAGCCTGAAAAGACTAGGATGGTAGGTCCACTGGTGACAGATTTTCCTACTTTCCTTTATCTGATCATGTCTTGATTTTGTCCTCATTCCTAGAGGATATTTTCATTGGATATGAAATTCTGAACTGACAGTTCTTTTCTGTCAGCACTTGAACTATGCTATACAACTTGTTTCTGATTTCAGTAGATTTGATGCTAAATCTGCTATCAATTGATTTGTTTTTCACCTGTAGGTAATACATTGTTTCTCTGGCTGTTTTGAAGCTTTTTCTTCATCTTCAGCTGTCTGAAGTTTGTCTATGACATATCTTAGTTTGTTTCTCTGGGTTTGTCCTGCCACCTCCCCCCACCACACATGCTTCAGATGCCAGTTGCAAGCCCAGGTTATTAATTGTGCTTCTTGCAGACTTGGAGGTCCCCATGACACCCTCATTCCTTGAATTTGATTAATTTCCTACAGCAGCTTACAGAACACAGGAACTATTTTACTTAATAGGTTAGTAGTTTATTATATAGAATATAACTAAAAAATGGCTAGATGGAAGAGATGCATTGGGAAAAATATGGAGAAAGGATACAGTTTCCATGCCCTCTCTAAGGGCACCACTCTCCCAGTACTTTTACATGTTCACCAACCCCAAAGTTCTTCAAACTCTGTCCACTGGGGTTTTTATGGAAGCTTCATTACATAGACATGATTGATTAAATAAATCATTGGCCTGAGGTGATTCAAATCAATCTCCAGCCCTCTCCCTTCTCCTGAGATTGGGGTAGGGGCTGAAATTTCCAATCCTCCAATCATATAGTTGCCTCCACTGGCAACCAGCCCTGATCCTTAGGTTCTGGCCCAAAGGTCACCTTATTAACATAAAAAAAGACACTTTTATGGCTCTTTCACTTAGGACACTCCAAGGGTTTTAGGAACTCTGCAAGAAATAGGGGCAAAAACCAAATATATATTTATTATAAGTCATGGTATAACACTCCTCCATCTGTTTAAGTTGTGCGTTTGTTTTAGACAACAAAATAAGATGTTGAAGATGAAACTTTTTCGAAAACTGTCTTGCACAGTGATAGGTGAAAGTAATTTTCTTAAAATTTATTGTTGATAAATACCCAATAGCCCTCATATTATTTGGAATAGAGAAGGTGCTCTATAATCTCTTAAATTTGATTGTTCAAAGTCATGGAATGGGAAAGGGTGAGCAGGAAAAAGGGAAAATGAACTCTCAGCAACCACTTATTTGATAGTGATAAAAAGTATTTAATGAATTGCATTCTTTGTTGGTCGAAGTCACAGCTCAATAAAGAAGAGAGAGCAAGGATGAAGGGTTTTCTTCTGTTAAAATAGCAGAAAAATCTGGAGCAGTCAAGCACAAGTTTCCCTAAGGATCTGGATTGGGAGAAATTAGAGTGTTTTCCCTTCTCAATCCGAATGAATGCAACAATTGGACCATCAAGCTTGTTGTCAAAATGCTTCTAAAGCATTAGAAGGAAGCTGCCAAAGAAGCAGGAGGAGTAATAACGATCATATCCTGTGTCTTCATTTCATTACAAAAAATAAGAAATGATGCAATGTGGATAACGCTTTTCTTCGACTTGCTACCTAGTCTACTCAGAAGGCACTGACTGTTTTCCTGTTTAAGAGGTTTAGATACAAGGCTAATGACAGCATTATTAAAGCAAAGGGAATTCTTTCACTGAAATTGCTACAGCAGTAAGCGCATAGGTTACTCTTTGGGGTGAGGCTGGAGTAGGAGGAATCTCAACTCTCACCTGGTGTGAGCCTCTGCCCACAGTCTGGGATGGAATGCCATCCTGCATAGTCTGGTGTTTTAGAAGCTAGTGTCATTTTCTGAGAATAATATTCTTAAACCGTACATAGATCAGCATGCTGTAGATTGTGATGGGTTATCCACCAGCATGCCAGCATTTATCAACCCAAATTCCTACTTTCCAACAACGGTAGGGCTGTCTTGTGTAAAACTACCTGCTCTCCAAACCTCCCTTCTGGCTGCACGATGGCCTTATGGAGTTTCTACCAAATGTGACTCTTCTATTCTTTTCTGCTTTGCTGATTTGAGATTTCCTCTGAGCTGGCTCCTTTCTTAGCACTCAGTATACCAAAAGTCTTACTGGGGCCTCCATCAGCAGAAGCTTTGTTGACCCTTCTAAGGACATTTGGATTTTCTGCAGTATTCCTCTTGGAAAAACTGTTCTTCTCACAGAGTTAATGTTAGATGTTGAAAAAAATGAGCCCTTCTCCATCCTTTTGCTAACCCTGGGGACAATTTTCTACTAGCACTTCCCACTTCTGTGGCCTTCCTTGATTCTTTTTCTGAAACGTCTATGTCATCTGCTATCTGATATGAGGCTGCTTGCCCCTTCATTTTCCTGTGAACATTCTTTTCCTATTTTCAGGTTATGTAGTTTTGGACCCACACAGTCTTTTTTTCCCTGCACCCATTTTTCCTAGAGGTGAATAAAAGTGAGACTTTTATAAAGATACAAGTCAAATATTTTGGGAGTTGTCAAAATTCTCACCTTCTTACTATAAAAATGTGTACTTTATCTCCAAGAAAAGTCCTGGTATGTCCTCTTGTATTTAGCTCAGTTCAACTTTAAGAGTCAGTTGTCAGTTGAGATTCCAAAATTCGGGCAAAGGAAATCCCTTCTGGCTTCGGCTCAGTGTCACAGGCCTTTACAGATAACTGTCTTGTGTAGACAGTCTCAGTAGGTTCTAAACAAGCCATTTAAGGCACAGTGGAATAAAAAGGGACATCTGTGACTAGACTAGCAAGTGCTAACCTGACAGCAAGGAGGGCCAGATGGAGTTCCTTTGAAAAAGATTTGGGTTAATCGTTAGGACAGATGTCCAAGCATGGCCTGCACCTGCCACAGTCAAACTACAGAAAAGTTGGAGACCAGTTTTCGGTTTATATCAGAGACCTAGTGAGGAAAAAAGCAAGTGAAAAGGTAGGTCATAAAGAATCAGTATCGCAAAATTTATAAAATTTGGTCTCTTCATGCTTAGCATTCTGTTTACAGCAAATCCACTCAGAATAGTATAAAATGATTGAAAAGGGTATAAATTGTGTAGCAGTATGAATGAAAATCAGTTAGACCTGTTATATAAAAATGTGCAATAATATGAATTAAATGTTTCATATTCCATAGACACATTATGCTTTCCCATTCACACTCTCTTTAACACTCAAAAAGAACTATAAGGTAAATAAATAAGATTGTATTGATGGAAAAAAAAGAAAATTTTGATATTTTTGTGAAATTTTTGTATAGTCTTTTTGGTTTGTGTGTGTGTGTGTGTGTGTGTGTATGTGTGTGTGTGTGTGTCTTGCCCAGTGTCACTCTCAACTCTGGGCATGATCTTTCCTCTACCTGAAAAATCTCTTTTCCACCTTGACTCTTATTGGGTTCATACTTATTCTTAAACTTCATCCTAGATTTAGTTTTCTCCAGGATACCTTCATAGTGTGAGATGAATTACTCTCAGAAATACTTCCCCTGTCATCACACACATATATTCCATTAACATGACCTGTCTCCTTGTCCATCTCCTTATTAGATGAGGAATTCCCTATACACAGGGGAATATCTTATTCATTAAGGAATCCTCAGATCCCAGATGTGTGCCTAGTCCACATCGGCAGATGGTGATAATTGTAGAATGAATGGATGGCACAGCTGATAATATATTAATTAACATGCTAAAAACAAAGTACCTTTTCTTCAGCCATAGCAAACCTCCTCTACAAGTTTAGAAGAACTTGTTTTCTTTTCCTCAGAAGTATTATATTTTATTTTGCCTAAAATTGTATTCTAACAATAGGTATTGTTCCTGAGCACACAGACTCTTCTGGGACTAGACACTTATGAAATATATAGGAAGTTATGTAACAATAAAAAAGTTACCATTATATAACCTGCAATCTTGAGAAGTGAATACCTATGTAAATTTCAATGATACAAGTTCATCTGTTTACTGGATACTTAACAGCTTCTTCATTTAAACAGTAGATACATAATTGTTTCATAACTCTGTAGCTTTCCAGCATTATGTGGTCTGGATTCCTTTTCCAATTCATGTGACAACTGAACTGCACAGCCAGCACATTTATTTTCTAAGTTTAGGAAGTCATCAGCTTTGTGTGTATTTCCACACTTAAATTAGACAGTTTTGGTAAACTACAGATAGTTTGAAAGTTATTATTTTAATGAAGAGTATTTCTTCGGTTTTTGATGAGTGCTTCTCCAACTTTATTTCATATGAATCATCCCGGGATTCTGTTAAATGGAGATTCATATTCAGCAGGTCTGGAGGAGGGCCTAAGATTCTGCATTTTATTTATTTATTTATTTTTTATTTTATTTTTTTTTAATGATTTTTTATTGTATTATATTAGTCACCATACAGTACATCCCCGGCTTCCGATGTAAAGCTTGATGATTCATTAGGCACGTATTGCATGGTGCACTGGGTGTTATACACAACTAAAGATTCTGCATTTTATTTTATTTTTTTTTTAATTTTTTTTTTTAAGATTTTTTATTTCTTTATTTGACAGAGATAGAGACAGCCAGTGAGACAGGGAACACAAGCAGGGGGAGTGGGAGAGGAAGAAGCAGGCTCATAGAGGAGGAGCCTGACGTGGGATCACGTCCTGAGCCGAAGGCAGACGCTTAACCGCTGTGCCACCCAGGCGCCCCAACTAGCTCTCTGTGATAGCCGTATGTCACCCATGGACCAGGACTTCAACATATGGGTTCTTATCTGTTTCACTTGAGCTTCATAAAGCTCAAAATGGAATCACGAGTAGGTTGGTAATAAAAACACAATAGGTAAATAGTTAAAATAGCAATGCTTCTCATTAACTCTGTTAATGTGAATTAAATTTTTCTGTTTCTCGCAATACCTGTTGTGTATTTTTTAAAAAAAGCACATGTGACATGAGTTTTAAAACCACATTTCTGGGATTTGATTTCTGGATGACCATTTTAGTGGCTGGTCTTTGGGAAGAGTCATTATTTTATGAAGTTATTAACATTGGGTAGGTACTAAACTTAAGATCCCCTTTCTGGGAGTTGTTTTGAGAAAAATAGGTAAATTCACATAAAATAGCAGTAAGTATGAGATGTAGTCATTATAATAATAATCACGCTTTAGAAACTGATAAAAGTATTATCAAATTTTTAGGTTGAGAGGGATTTTATGGTCATCTAACTCAACTTTCATGTGGCATTTGAATCCCTTTTCATAAGATGCCATCCTTGCCCAAAAGGATGAAAACCCATGGCACTTGGGTTTAATTTAATCATTGAAAATCCCGCACTGGAACTTCAATCTGTCTCCCCAAAACTTCTACTTTAGGGCCTCGTTCTTTCCTGTGGATTCATATAGAAATAGCCTCATCAGTTTTCCATGTGCTGACCCTTCAGTGTTTGGTAGTTACTACTAGCTTGCTCCTTGCTTTCATCTTTTCAGATTGAAAACACAGACTTCAATTTATAACTTCCTTCCTGTCTGCCCCTTAAGTTTATCTGTAGTCCCTACGTACCTCTTAAAATAGACCATCTGGAGGTGAGTGCCATGTTCCTGGGGTGGACTAATTCTGGACATGAGCTATAGGATGGGTTCTTCCAAGTTTCCTGTTCTGCCTGCAGTAGTTCTCTTTGTATAACCTGTAATCACATTAGCACCATGGCCACATCACAGTGTGGACCTAGAATTGCAGCTGACTATATTCCACATTTTTCCCTGTGCGACTCTGTTACTCTTCTTTCTAGCCCTCCTGTGCATTAGGGTTTAGAGGCCTTGTAGAATCACTTACCATGATTCCTGTTAAACACATTCCTATTATGTAAGCCTCATGCCAGTCCATATGGACTTGGATCATTTTCCTTTCAATGAATTTGCTATTCCTCCAACTTTATGTCAGAGGTAAAAAATGTATACATTAGCCTGACATCAAAGTCCTCATCTAAGTCCCAAATAAAAGTTTTTTTTTTTTTTTTAAAGATTTTATTTATTCATTTGACAGAGAGAGAGACAGCCAACGAGAGAAGGAACACAAGCAGGGGGAGTAGGAGAGGAAGAAGCAGGCTCATAGCAGAGGAGCCTGATGTGGGGCTCGATCCCAGAATGCTGGGATCACGCCCTGAGCTGAAGGCAGATGTTTAATGACTGAGCCACCCAGGCGCCCCCCAAATAAAAGTTCTAAAAGAAAGAATTCTAAAGCAACAAACATAATGACCAATGATACTTAAGGAATATCCTCAAATTAATTTTTTATAAAGTTATGATTAATCAAAGAAAGGGTTACCATAAAAGGTTTTATTTATAGCTACTTTTTCCCAGACTGGTATTTTAGTGTTAACAGGAAGATGAAGTACAAATGCATATTTATTTAATGGGAAATTATCTCTTTTATAGGTTAACTAGTCTCGATCGATTTTCCTCATTTCCATACTACTGCTTGATTCTTGGTTATTTAAGTTTTGCCTTTTTTCCCCCCTAAATGCCTGAAGAAAACAGACACTAAATTTAAGACCATCTAATCAGCCAATTTTGTCAGAGCTCTGAAAGGAGAGAGACTGGAGTAGCTGCACATTAATTCAAGTTGCCTTTTGTGATTATCTATATGTTCTAATATTTTCTTTCCTTCCATTTCTTCTCTTAAAGTTGGCTGTAGTGATAAGGAAAAAATATTGGCTTAAATATGTCAACTCTATGAGTGTAGCCTATAATTTTAATATATCTTTCTGTTCACTGTTCTGGTAGTGTGAATGGTAGTTTTGTTTTTTATGGCCGTGACACTCAATTGCAAACTTTGCTCCTGACTGGCAAGAACTCACTGCTAAGAAAAACCCATGGATAAGTAGATGGATGGGGAGGGTAGAATCTAAAGAGACTTTAAATATAACCCAGGAGGAAGTGGCTGTCACAGGGGAGTGGGCTCTATCCACATGGAGATGAAGACAGTGCTAATTGATCATTTGACATCATTATGACAAAATGATACCCCCGGACACTGTGAACACTCCACTTAGCCAAAACCCAGTAGGAAAGCGTGTGTTTCTGTAGATTCAGTTTTGGTTACCCAAGTGTTTGTGTCTCCTGCCTGACGAATTGGCTGATCCTCACCCTTTAGACTTAGAAGCTCTTCATCCATGGTGCAATGTGTTCCACTGGGACTAGAGGAAATACTGTGCTTGCAACAGGATTTAGACAGGATAGAGAGAAATTTAATAAGCACTGGGTGCCATTTGCCTAGAATGGCTACAATTCCCTGCGTTTATCGAAGTAACCCGTATCTGAAACTCTTGGAATAAAAACTCAGTTTAATTACCAAGCCATTTCTTTACCTAAAATGGGCATAAGGACAAGTTATGCCCTCTAATTGGGGTATTTTATCTGATTCCTTTTATTTAGATCTAATGTGGATGAGCATTTTATCATTCTTTTCATCTTTCCCCATACTTTTCTTTAATTAATTTTTTTTTGGTCTATTGAATATGTTCCCTATTACCTCTTATTACTGAATTCCCTGGAGTGCTTTAATAGATGTGAGTTTTCTACTTCTTTCTTTTTGTTTTATGTCAAATTGATCACATTCATGTTATATTTTTTCTGGTAACGTGCATGCCATAAACCTAAATCCTAGACCCATAAGTCATGATTCAAAAGATACCAGGCTTGCTTTTGTTAACTGAAAAGTTAGTGGTGAAGGTGGAGATGACCTTTGCCCATGATATCCTGCAAGGCAGAGACATTCCCATGGCGATGGACTGAGCCACAGTATATGGGAAGGCCAGATGTCTGTGTACCCAAGGACAATCCATGGGGACAGTGCACGTTGATTCTTGGAAAACACACTTGAGGTTCCAAAATGAGAACTAAGATGAGCCATTTTGAGTCAAGGACTTGTGCGGCCTTTAAAACAGTGAAGCTGAAAGGCAAGCTAAGGACAGGAGGTGTACTTATCACAGCTCTAAATAAAAAAGCACTAGGAGTCCGCTTATGCTTCTTAAGGGATTGTGGGCTGTGAACACTCATGTCTCAGCCTTGCCTGAGATGGACAGTGCATTTCACCTTTCAATGCAGGTAGAAATAGACTAGATCTTTTGCACCAAACATTGAATATAACATTACATCTTTGGTTTTGTTAAATCTTTGGTATTTGTCGAATATTAGAAATAAATGGGATACACATATCTTTATTTTGCTATGACTCTTACTGTAGCATTTTTCTTTTACATATTCATTGTCTTACATATTAAGCATTTGTGATTGGTATAGTTTAATTACACTGTTAGTCTTAATTTGTTAGTGGTCACTTGGAATGCATTTAACATTTATCCAAGAAGAGAGATTTGTTCTTCTGTTTAAGATTAAGCTCCTCCAGGGATTATTCAGTATTTATAAGGAAGCAATCAAGGCCACTGAGATTATTAGATATTCCACAGGACAAGCAATGCTATTTCTTCAACTAATGGCATAGGGGAAAATGAGAAGAAAGTTATAAATAAAAGAGATTTAAGAGACAAAGCAAATGAATGCAACATATGCACTTTTACAGAACTTGATTTAACAAAACAAAAATAAAATCTGTGAGACTTACAGGGAAAAGTTCAAAATGAATTGGGTATTAGACGGTATTAAGCAGTTCTTACTAATTTTATTAGGTATTTTCATGGCATTTTTTTGTTGGTTAAAATATTCTAAATGTTAGACATGACAACAGAGGTATTGATAAAATATGGTATCAAAAAATTGGTATCAAAATGGTATCAAATATGGTATCAAAAATTGTTTTAAAATGCGACAAAAAATAAAGGTGGGAGGAAGATACAACTAGTAGCCAAATATTGATGGCTGTTGGAAGTGAATTGTGTGTACAGGCTGGGTCACTACACCATTCTAATTCTATAAACTTTTGAAAGTTTTCATAATAAAACCTATATAATACATTAACAAAAGAATATTACTAAAGGCTTTTAAACATTTTATTATTTAAGATTAATGTTAAACAGTGACCTTCAAAACTCAAGGTTTCTAAGCAAAGGTAAATAAATCAGTAAGTCACTGTGAAGCTGGAGAGATAAGACAGGAATGAGAACTGTATTCAATGTGAAAAATAGACATTGATTTGGGATTAAAAGGGATTGAGCTCAGTAGAAGCTTTAATGTCAAGAAGTTTTTTTTTCCTTTTAAATCATTATTGCATTTTAAAACATTTAAATTTCTTTTACAATTTATACCTTCTTTTATTCAGCCTCAGGAACGGTAAGGGGCTGTGGAACCACATTAAGTGCCAGTTGAAAAGTTACAGCTTCTTTTCTGATTCATACGTCTTTGCTATAGGATTAATTCCTGGATTTAGGATTTGATAATTTTTGTTATCTAGACAATGTGAGTTGATTTTGCCACCTACTGACTTTGCCCAAGTACATAGTAAAAATATCAGACAGTACTCCTTCCTGCAGGAGGGGCCTCTGCTCCTAACAGGGGAGTTCGTCAACTTCATAGCCGAAGCTAGGTCTTGCCTTATCAATGTTACACTTTTGAGTCTACCTTGTCCTTTATTTTCAGTTTTTTTCTTTTCTCCTGGTTTTCTGTTATCAGCATTTATACATGAGATAATGTCTCTAATCTTCAATTTTCTTTGCTTTGATTATGCAAACAATAGTTAAATATAATTTACCCCCTTACTCTCTCTGTGATCTGTTCCCATCTTGCCACTCCCAGGTTACCTCTCTAGCCACACCTCCCCCAACTGCCTTTCCCCTGGAGGATGCTAACATGTCACAGATCTTACTCCTTCCAAACTATTATTCATATGTCATTTTGAAATAACTTTGAAAAGTAAACTACAACCATAATTCTGTTGACTTAAAAACCTTCAGTGGTGCCCATTTTCCATTTGTTATAGTGCAAACACCCACTTACGGTGTTATGGACTGAATCGTGTCCCCACAAAATTCAAACCCTAACTCCTCCTACCTCAGATGTGACTGTATTTGGAGTAGGACCTCTAAAGAGGTGATTAAGTTAAAACAAGGTCATTAGGATGAACCTTAATCCAATATTAGTGGAGTTTTCATAAGAAGAGGAATTAGGACACAGAGACATCAGCCATGTGCACACACAGAGCAAAGACCACGTGAGGACACAGCAAGAAAGTGGCCATTTGCACGCTAGAGAGAGTCCTCAGAAGAAACCAACTCTGTCCACACCTTGACCTTGGACTTCTAGGCCCCAGAACTGTGAGAAAATTAATTTCTTTTAAGTCAGCCAGTCTGTACTTTGTTATGGCAGCCCTGGCAAACTAATAATACACATGGTTTGCCGTGTTTTGGTCCATTATCCTTCCAGTTTCTCTTATTTCTGTTTTTCTTACCTACTATGCTTCAATTCCAGTTCTGCCAGTATTTTCAAGCTGCCATTTTCTTAGCCTCTGCACCTGTGTACATGCTCTAAGTAGTTCTTCTTCCCATTATCACTTTGTTTAACCTTCAGGCCTTTGCTTAAATCATACCTCATTAGAAAAGTTGCCTTCATTTCTAAACAAGTTCAGATCGTTCTGATGTTTATTCCGATAGCATGCTAGGCCTCTCTACCACCACATCACTCATAATGTTCTTTGTGTGATGATCTAATTAGTGGATATTTTCTCTGGGCTAGGTTGAAAGCTCAAAGGGATCAGTTCCCTAGGTATTTAAGGACTGCAGAACCGGGATTAATGTTGGAAGGCTATATCTAAGAGATTTATATTTACCAAAATTACAAAACACTGTTTGAAACTTTCTTAGAAAAAAAGTCCCGTAACTGAATGCTTGAATTAATTAGGTGAATTTTGTATTTTTTTAAGAAAGCAACGAAAATTCCAGAACCTAGTGATACTTTTTTATCTAAAAAAAAAGACCTTCCTAGTGTCAGTTCTTAGCTTCCTGTGACAAAATATAATTTCCCTGATATGTGACATTTCATCACTTAATTGAGGACCCCTGTAATTTCAGCTAATAACTAGGTTTTACAGAATAAAAAATCATACTAAAGCTTCATTATTTATGGGATTGATAATAATAATTTAATTTCTCTGTCATTTTTGTGGGGCCATATTTTATATTCTAAAAGAACCGAAGATATGAATATACCAGGATTAAGAAATTGGGAAATTTTATTATCATTGCTATTAGAAATGTGTCTCTTTTTTTACTCCATATTCCAATCACAATAGTTTAGGGATAAATTTTTTTTAATGTTATAAAAATGAAATTATGATGGTTAATATGTGCTTATTTTGAAGATTCACCCAAATTAAATATATCTGTATTTTAAATTTACTGGCCTCTATTATTGTGGTTAAAATTCAAGGCTGAAATCCCTCTTCTCCAGTTCAATATAGCATAAGGTCTTATTGTCTCCATCTTTAAGTTTTCTATTATTTTTACTCTTAATTTATTGGTATTTAAGCAACTTGAATTATCTTTAAGGTTAACCAATAATTTCATTTTCAGATATTATGTAACTTTTGAAAATATACATTTTGAGAGTCATATGTTCATGTAAAGTTTTCATATTAATTGTTACACCAATAATTTTCTTTCTCTTTTTAAAATAATAATATTTTTTATTGTATTATGTTAGTCACCATTCAGTAGTTTTTGATGTAAAGTTCCATGATTCATTACTTGCAAAGTTCCATGATTCATTACTTGCCCATAACACCCAGTGCACCATGCAATACGTGCCCTCCTTAATACCCATCACCAGCCTATCCCATTCCCCCCCGAAGCCCTCAGTTGTTTCCCAGAGTCCATAGTCTCTCATGGTTCATTCCCCCTTCTGTTTACCCCCCAATAATTTTCTGTTTAGAAATTAAAGCAATGTGAAGTCTTTGGTTTGTGACCACCTATGTATTAAGCAGTGACTCATAATAGAATAGGTCATTACTCAATATTTTGATTTTAAAGTAATCATTACACCCTAAAGATTACTGGCTCTGGCTTCATTTATTTTCCTCTTTTTCTTCTCCCCCATTATTTTCCTTCCTCCTACTCTAAAATAATAAATATATCACAATTTTTTGCACTTTCTCAAATGTTAATATGCAAAATAATCATTTAGGAACAGCTTGTTAAAATATGAATGTTGCATTATCAGCAGAGATTCTATATTAGCAAGTCTGGAGTGAAGCCAGGAATCTGAATTTTTATAAGCACAATTGATCTTAATAGATAGTGTCCATTTATAGACACTCCAAAGTCTTCTGCAATTATTTCTTATGTAGCAGGAAGTTAAATTAGAATTTTTGACTAAAGCACAAATGTATAATATATATAGTATACACATGGCTAAGATAAAATTTTTAAAAAGAAATAGCTGGAAACTATTCCTGGCACATCTTACTTACATGGAGCATATAAATGCAGTTTGTGCAATGGGTATCTCTGGACAGAGCTGCTGGAGTGAGCTGTGAATTCCTTTACCTTCAAGCTAGAGTGAGTGGTTTCAATGGAACCAGTTCTAGAGCTATGTGTCCCCACAATTAAAAGATCATGGTGGACAGGTGTTTGACTCATGCTCAGACAATCTATAAGATATTGGATGGTTCTTGCTTCATTGGCAGAATTAACAGTGCCTTGGAAGCAAATATGCTCCCAGTGTGTTAGGGAGTGCTCCTTGTAGACAGATAAGACTACAACTTGGGGATATATTCACACACACATACACATGCATACACGCACATGCACCCCTTCCCCCACAAACAACATGGGCTGAGGGGGCAAGCCAACATCCTGGGGAAAATCCTGAGGAAAATATGTTACCCACATCAAAGTAAGTCCAGGGAGATGTTCTTAGTGAGGATCTTTGTAGAATCACTGGAAAATATATAAACCTCAAACATTTCCCAAGTTTATGAAATGATAAATCATCTTGTGACAACCAGTCACAAAAGAACTTTACTATCCTTCTACCATGTGCCTGCACACTGCTTTCCTCAAATAACACTGAAATTTTTTTTTTTTAAAAAATCACAATTTGCAACCTTGGAGCAAGTGAAAGAAGAGAAGGACCATATCTTGCCTCCAGAAGTCAGCTCACAGAACATCCAACTGGAGATAAAAGATACAAGTTTAAAGGAAGTTCATTGCTTCTGANAATTTTTTTTTTTTTTAAAATCACAATTTGCAACCTTGGAGCAAGTGAAAGAAGAGAAGGACCATATCTTGCCTCCAGAAGTCAGCTCACAGAACATCCAACTGGAGATAAAAGATACAAGTTTAAAGGAAGTTCATTGCTTCTGATATAACATAGAGTCAGACATACTTAATCACTAAATTGAATATGTGTTTCTAAGTTAAACTGACCATAGAATTTTTAACCAAGAGTTATCAAATAAGTCATGAAATTGCCAATGTCTTTATCCAAGAGCAGAGGAGGAATTTCTCCAAATACATTTTAGAGGGAATCGTAAGTGCTGTTTATTAGATATGCCAGTTATAAATCCTAAGTGCCATTTAAATTCTTTGCTGTTTATCAAAATTCAAGGGGGGAGGGGAGTGGGGGATTGGGATAGGCCAGTGATGGGTATTAAGGAGGGCACATATTGCATGGTGCACTGGGTGTTATAAGCAAATAACGAATCATGGAACATTGCATCAAAACTGGGGATGTACTGTATGGTGACTAATATAACAAAATAAAAATTATAAAAAAATTCAACCTGGTTTGAAAAAACAAAACAAAATAATAAAATTATATACAATTATGACATTCATGTCCTTTAATGGTGGAAAGAGCTCAGAAACCACTCTCTTTTGGGCATATGAATGCCATCACTGCTTTGAACATTCTATATCCTGACATCACCGAGGCGTTCCGATTCAGAGATTCTGTGGTATGCAGCCAGGAACCTCTACTTCTTAGTGGCTCTGAAAATTAATCTTAAATGCACTGTAGGTTGAGAACTACAGGTTTGTATAGCGGTCTGGGGTGTGGCTTTGGGTTTCTTCTTCTTCCCTCTGTGAAAATCATACCCATAAACTGATGTATCTAAAATTTTTAAGTGAACTAATAAATTGTGTCATTGAATTAGGCATTGCAAACTTTTGTCTTGGGCAAGGAGAGAAAAAGTTATTGGTTTTAGGATCTTCTAGACACAAAGACTTAATAATTGGCTGTGTGGTTACAAAATTTTTTCCAGTTGTTCAGTGGATTGAATAAGATGAGATGTACCATGTACTTAGAAGAGTGTCTAAACTCTAAGAGCATTTTGTTGGCATATATAGAAATGTGGTAGCTATACAGAAAGGTAAAAGATGATAATAGACAATAGAGATAGATAGATAGATAGATGATAGATAGATAGATAGATAGATAGATATAGATAGATAGATAGATAGATAGACAGATAGATAGATAGACAGACAGATATATGATAGGCAGTCAGACTGAGGAGCCAAGTCTACATGTTGTAAGGATCAAATAGTTAACTTACTTCACAAAGTGACTGGCACAGAGTAGGATAAAAATTGGGTAATTTTCAAACTTCTGTCACTCTAGGTTTGTGATTCTAGTAAGACAAAAGAGATATAGGGCAGGAGTGGCACATAGTGGAAAGATCTCACAGGCCGTCGGGATAACTGGGCCCTGATTCCAAGTTCTGCTGTGAACAATTTGCAAGACCTTGGACAGGTGACCAAAGCCCTAAGAACTTCCTCATTGTGGGAAGAAAAGTTCAACTGGATCACTGGTTAACAAATTTTTCAGTAAAGCACCAGAGGGGGAAAAGTTTAGGCATTAAGGGCCCGTGTGATACCCGTTGCAACCACCCAGACTGCCTGCTGTTTTTGCAAGGAAGCAGTCGTAGACCATATATGAATAAACAGTCCTGTGCCTGTGATCCCAGAAAACAGTGTTTATGAACACTGAAATTTTAATTTCATGTAATTTTCACTTTTCATAAAACATTCTTTTTTTTTCTTCCTTTCTTCAATATTTGCAATATAAAAATCATTCTTAGCTCAGGGACCAGAAAAAAGAAGTGGCAGACTGGATTTCATCCCAGGGCTAGGGTTTTCTGACCCCTAAATTAGTATTTCCAACAGCTGTTATACTCTCAAGCTCTTGATTTTTTTTTTTTTTAATATTGAGAGAGAGAGAGGGAACGTGAGAGAGAATGGGAGAGGGCAGGGGAAGAGAGAGAACCTTAAGCAGACTCCATACCCAGCATGGTGCCAGACTTGGGGCTCTATTTCAGGACACTTACATCATTACCTGAGCTGAAATTGAGAGTCAGATGCTTAGCTGACTAAGCCACCCACACGCCCCTCAAGCTCCTGATTCTGTTATTATGACTGCTATCCCTCTTCAGTCTGTTTTCTCATTTCTCTGTCATATCTTTATTTCTGCCTATCCATCTGGTATTATTTTTGAAAATTACCTTATAGCTGCAGGCTCACAACTTTTGAAGGGCAGTCTCATTCTTTCTCTGATATTTAACTTCTCTCCACTTATCAAATGGGAAGTTAATTCACCTCCTTTCAAAATGTTCTGAAATCTGTAATCATAGCCAACTTCATTCTAAAATGGATATAAAACCTCCAAGACTTGGGCCAAAAGTAATCATTGATTAAACTGAATTCAATTACATAAATCTAAAAAAAAGCAATCTTGTTTTCACATAGAGATGGAAGATAAATGATCTCAGCATTACCTTGATTTTTGAATATGCTTGTTAATTTAACAAAATAAATGACAGCTACTGCCACAAGTGCTGGTTGTTCAATTTTTGTGTCATTTCTAATTTTCCTACATGTCCAATCCTTTTGATGTGTTATATCTTCTACTTGGACCTAGTGGAAATTGCTGCTTCTTTATACTCAGATTATTAGCTTTATTATAATAATTTTTGGATTATTTATTCATCATTAATTTTGTTCTAGTAAACTTCTCCTCCCAAATTTAAAGTGTCATTTATTTCATGAGGATAAGTGATTTATTTGAGTGTCTTAATTCTAGGTTTTTTTTACTCACATTCTAATTTTTAGGAGTATTAGATTTTGCTAGAATACGTAATAAGAGGCTTAAAGAAATACAATTTTGAGTTCAGCACAGAACTGTAAATATTATTTATCTATACATAGAGCCACTTTAAAAGCGAGTTTAAAAAATTTTTGTTAAAAAAATTGGCTTTATGTACAATATGAGAGGTAAAGTTTAGGCCCTGGGAAAGATTAAAAATTAAAAGATATTAAGAAGTCAGGGGCACCTGGGTAGTGCAGGTTAAGCATCCGACTCTGGGTTTCAGCTCAGATCGTGATCCTTAGGGTTGTGGGGTCAAGCCCCAAGTCAGGTTCTGTCTGCTTGAGATTCTCTCTCCCTCTCCCTCTGCCCCTGCTGCTCATGCTCAGCCTCTCCCTCCAAGACAGATAAATCTTCAAAAACAATTAAATATATTAGGAAACGATAAAAAGCTATTGTAGTCACATGACCAGAGTAGTTAGAGTATGTTTCTTGTGGCAAATTGATAGGAGAAATAATTGCCATTTTAGGAAAACTTCTAATTCTAAGAATTTGACCAAATGACTGTCATTTCTTTAATGTATTCTAATAAGTTAAACACAAAATTTTCTCCCACTCTTCTCCCTCAAAGAAGTGGTGACGTCAAAGCTTATCTAGTCTTTCCTGCACTTGTCTGTGATAATGACCTTGGGAAGCACACCTTGAAATAAATATTCTCCATGCCTTAAAGATTTTAGGCAAGGAATCTGCATTTTGACAGGTGGCTGGTATTATCATTTTATAAAAATTAAATCAGTCATATTTGATAACCCAGGTTTTTTATTTAAGAATTAAGGATCAGAGTCTTGGTTTCTTCTGCTTTAAAATAGGATATTACCCATTTTATTTTTTTATTTTTATTTTTTTTAAAGATTTTATTTATTTATTTGACAGAGATAGAGACAGCCAGCGAGAGAGGGAACACAAGCAGGGGGAGTGGGAGAGGAAGAAGCAGGCTCNAAGAAGCAGGCTCATAGCAGAGGAGCCTGATGTGGGGCTCGATCCCATAACGCCGGGATCACGCCCTGAGCCGAAGGCAGATGCTTAACTGCTGTGCCACCCAGGTGCCCCAGGATATTACCCATTTTAAAACACCGATTAGAAGATTAAATGAGAAAGCCCATGTAATGGCTTTATTTCAGAACTTGGCACACAGGAAACAATAAATCATTCTAATAATCTTAATAAAATATAAGTAAAGGAGCTTTAATGTTGGTGTTCATGGGTAAGGGTATTACAGATATATTATTTTATTTATCAGATAGAATAATTTCCTTCAGTCGACCAGCTAAGAAGTTTCAAGCAAATTTTTAAACTTCTCTGAATTTTAGTTTATCCTACTCTAAACTGAGGGGTTAAAATAGTTCCAGAAATATTGGGATAAAGGAAAATTTGAAGCCTTGAAGATAATCACACTAAGAGATCAAAATAAGCAAACAAACAAAAAGGTGAAATGCACAGGGTTCAGAGTTAAATCGTTGCACACATGAAATTAGGATTCTGACTTCCTGTCTTAGAGTCTACTGTTACTGGCAGTGTACAGAACCACAGAAGATGAGGAAAATCTGCAGTCTTTGTGTGCAGCATTGCCTGAACCACATTTACTATGTCTCACCTCCAGATATGCTCATATGTTTTAGTATATTCTGTTTATTGTATTTTCTCTTTTTAAAATAGTGATTAATTTAAATATTTCAGATTTTTTAAGTTTAGCTGATTTCAACATTATATTTATCATAAAGTACAAAGAGTGTCAACTCCTAATTAAAAAAAAACACACAAAAAAAACCAGGGGCACCTAGGTGGCTCAGTCAGTTGAGCATCCAGTTCTTGGTTTTGGTTTAGGTCATGATCTCAGGGTTGTGAGATCGAGCCCCTTTTCAGGTTCCATGCTCAACTGGGAGTCTGCTCGAGATTCTCCCCTCTTCCCCAAACCCTCTCTCTGTCTCTCTCTCTCTCTCAAATAAGTAAATAAATCTTTTTTTAAAAAAGCAAATATTAAATGAAAATGGTGATACTAGTTTTTTTTTCAGTCAATTCATTAGTTTCATTTTTTTGTAGCATATGCCTCATACTTTTCAACATGAATTAGGTGAACACTGGTAGAACAATAAACTTCCTTTTTTTAATACTCACTTTTTGACTTTAATATTTTGTTTTCGACTTAAAATTAGTTTAGCATTATTATAAATAGTGATATTGCCAACTAAGTTTTGCTGTCACAGCACTAACTTGCATTTCTATTTATTTATTCTTTATTTTTACTTATGTATGTATGTATGTATTTACCTTTTACTTATTCTGTACATTGTAGCTGTCTGGTGTCTGATTCTCACAGTGTGCCACTTAAGCTTCTTGAGGGTAAGAGCTCTGTCACATGAATCAATAATACTTTAGTATTTGTGAAATGAATGAATGCTCAGATGATTTTCCTGAGTCTCTCTCTGTGTTGTGTGTGTGTAGATTTCTTTTGTGTTTTTAATATTTTACTTTTCATTGCCCCCTGCTACTTTCTAACTGGAATTGTCATTATTTATATTGTGCCTTATTGCCTTTAAAAGAACATACAGTTTTCTTGAGTGTAAGAACTGTTTTCTGATTTACCTTTTCATCTCCAAAGTTTGGCCAAGTCTCAAGAATTCCTTTTCCTATATTTCAAAATAATGTAGACTTATAAGTAATCATAAAGTTTGAAGATACAAAAAACTATAAGTTGTTCTTGAGAAGATGCATTAGGAGTTATCAGTGTTCAGTCACCGTTCATTGAGTATCTACTTCTTTCCTTGTGTTGTGTAGTGAACCCATAAAGATAAGGCAAGGTCCTGTTCTCAAGGAGTATACAGTTTAGAGACAGAGAAAATAACCAAACAGAAGCACATGTAACCCAAAATAATTCAAGCCCTGCAAGAGAAGTATTTACATAACAGTGGGGCACAGAAACTGGAATGACTAATTTTATCTGTGGATTTTAGGAAAGTTTTGTCAGAAGTTACACAGTCCTGGTAATTTTTACATGTGTTTAGTCTATACAAGTAGTTATATTCTTTATATATGCAAATGAGAAAAATATATGTATAAATATATAAAGTATATATATATATAAATAGGTATAGAATACATAGATATTAAATTGGTATAAATATAAATATATTAAAATATATTATTTGACTTATATTAAATATTAAATGCATACAATGTATAATATAGATACATTAAATTATATTAATATTGTAAATTAATATCTATTAATTATTAATGTCGATATTAAATATTAATTATATTAATGTTGAATATAATGTATAATATAAATATAGATAAAATACATAGAGAATCTATCTATATGGAATATATATAAAAATTTAAAAAATATGTAAAAGCACTTCTATAATGGCAAAGTAAGGTCCCCTTAAAATCCATGTCTCGTTAAAGGAAGGAGAACAGGAGAGTACTGGCAAAAATTGTCCAAATTAACTTTTCCAGAAGTCTGGACGTCAATCAGTGGCTTATAACATTTCAAAAAGATGATTGAATCTCATCAAAAGCTGTGACCTTTCTGCATGTTAACTTGCTGTATTTTCATTTTTTATCTCAACTTCCATGCTATGCTAGAGGACCAGCAGCCTCACAATCATGGTAGATGTGAAGATTCACAGCATAGCACCATTAGAAGGGAGGACAACAGATTCCTAAGGAGGCCCCCATCCATAAAAAAATGTCAATACTCCATTTGATTGATAGCTCCCTGGAAAATTCCCCTTTGACAGGACCTAGCTTTATTTGATCTCAGAATATGCACAGTGAAAAGCCTTTTTCCCAGGAGTTTGTTGAAAGCGAACAATGACATTTGTTTAACATTGTAACTGCCCAGACCATCAGTACCAGTGGAGCAAACAAGAGGCTAGTCAAAAAATTTAAAAAGGAAATCTGGGAAATAAGATGTCTATACAGAGCTTTGAAAAGCTCCAATATGTTCTTGGAGGTCTAGAACGCTATCTGAATCATCCAGGCTGGGCATATACCTAGGAAAGACCTGAGAAGGCCCTATTCTCTCATCTTTGACTGACTTTGAGGCTCTCCATAAGCAGAAAGTGAAGACTATGATAGAGTTTTAAATTGTCATAACATTGGAAACATGCCACAACACAAACGTGTGGACATGTACACACACACACACACACACACACACACACACACACACACACATGCACTGAGCTAAGAATTAAGTGGCCACACACAACAAAGAATACAGACATTACATAATTAGTCCAGGAGTCCCCAGAGAAGTAACAACACAATAACAACAGCAAAGAAAAGCAACAAATCTTTTTTTT
The DNA here is from genome assembly GCF_002007445.2 of Ailuropoda melanoleuca. Taxonomy (NCBI): domain Eukaryota; kingdom Metazoa; phylum Chordata; class Mammalia; order Carnivora; family Ursidae; genus Ailuropoda; species Ailuropoda melanoleuca. The sequence goes on from NW_023179820.1 coordinate 3,054,923, forward strand.
TAAAGATTTTATTTATTTATTTGTCAGAGAGAGAGAAAGAGAGAGAGCACAAGCAGGGGGAGTGGCAAAGCCAGAGGGAGAAGCAGGCTCCCCACTGAGCAAGAAGCCCAACATAGGACTTGATCCCAGGACCCTTCAGATCATGACCTGAGCTGAAGGCAGATGCGTAACCAACTGAGCCACCCAGGTGTCCCAGAAACAACAAATATTGAAGATATTTTAGTTTAGGGAGTTGCCGCATTATATTATTTTAAATGTTCAATTTTCACCAAAAAGTATGAGATGTACAAAAAATAGCCCAATAACCCAATACCAGGAAGAAAATCAGTCAATAGAAACCATCCCTGAGGAAGTCCAGGTAGAATTATTGAATGAAGTCTTTAAATCAGCAATTATAAATATATTTTAAAAAAATCTAAATTATATTATATCTGACAAATTAAAGGAAAGTATGAGAATGATGTCTCATCAACAGAAAATATAAAAAAAGAGACATAAATTATTTCTAAAGAACCCAATAAGTATTCTAGAGATGAAAAGTGGAATAACTCAAATAAAAAATTTGCTAGTGAGTTAAAGAGCAGATTCGTGTTGGCAGCAGAAACAATTAGTGAATTTCAAGATGGATTAACTGAGATTACTTATATGAGGAACAGTAAGAAAAAATAAATAAAAATGAATACAATTGACTTCTGGTTTCTGCTTTGGCAAGTAAGGAGCTGAGAAATTATTACTTCCATTCTCAGGAGAAAACATATTGAATAAATTAAAAATCAACAGCTACTTTTAGAGCCATGAGAGAATTCAGGTCACAAAATAAAACAGTGGCCTCTGAATTGGAGATACAGGCACATACAGTTAATCACAGCTTACCACAGCAGAAAACCAGGAACAGTAATCTGTGGAATTAGTGCTGGGTAGGAAAATTTAAATTATGCTTAATGGATTGCTGGGATCAGTGTGGAGAGTTGTGAGTAAAAAATTCTAAAGGGGTTCAGTTTTGTAAGACACCCTCCCCCAATATTTTTATGAGTTTTACCTTGAGGATACCTACTAGATGAGAAAAAATTTCCTTGTGCAGCTAGCAAAGGGAGGGAAAGTAGCCATTTTGAAATATGCCCAGAAAGTTAAGTTCTTAAGACCTGCCTTCAAGGGAAAGAATTCTGCTACAGAGTAGGGCTCTACCAGAGACTAACTGACTTGAAGGAAGGGAAATTCCCAACTCCAACCCCCTTTAGCCTTTCTTTCTACCTGAGGGGTGAGGGGAATAAATAGATCACTGTACAGCTCCCACAGCCCAGGGCCACAGGCTCACTGAAAGACTGACATTAAATCCTAAATCTAAAGGACTAATAAAACAAAATAAATATTATTAAAAATAAAAAAAAATAAAGAACACTTCTACCCCCACACCTTACCACCACACCAACAGGGCTCCTGTATAATAACAGGAATACTAACTGAAAGAACTGCTCCTCTGATCTTATTTAAGATTTAGGGAAATCCAGAGATTCAGGGGAGAGAAAAACAAGGACACCACTGGAAATTTAAGCCACTGACACTAACAGTTCTAACAGTAAGCACAGCTTAACTCCTGGACAAATAAACATAAAATCTCAGACTAAAAGCCAATTTATCTCAGTTCTTTTAAACTTGGCTTTCTTTTCTTTCTTTTTTTAAGCATTGTTTATGTTTATTAAGTAACACCTGTTGCTTATGGAATTTTTGAAATTTGTTTTGTTATTGTCAATTTCTTATATTTGTATCTTTGCATGATACAGATCCAGATTCCAGAGAAGGGTCGTTATCATGGAAACCTGTATGATTTCATTAATCCCCTGACTCCGCAGGCACTTTATTTTTATTGTTTTAATCAATTAATTAATTTTTTAGAAAGATTTTATTTATGTATCTGAGTGAGAGAGTGCATGACGGGGGAGGGGTAGAAGGAGAAACAGACTCCCACTGAGTGTGGAACCCAATGTGGGGCTAGATCTTAGGATCCTAGGATCCCAGGATCATGACCTGAGCTGAAATCAAGAGTCCGAGGCTGAATGGACTGAGCCACCCAGTGCCCATTTACTTTATTTAATTTTTTTTTATTTGAATATAGTTGATACACAATGTTACATTAGTTTCAGGCATGCAACACTGTGATTCAATATCTCTATACATTATGCTATGCTCACCACGAGTGTAGCTACCATCTGTCACTATACAATGCTATTATAGTATCATTGAATATATTCCCCATACTGTGCCTTTTGTCCCCAGATTTATTTATTCCGTGACTGGAAGCCTGCTTCTCCCATTCCCATTCACCCATCTTACCCATCTCTCCATCCACTTCCTTCTGGCAACCATCAATTTGTTTTCTGTATTTTTACAGTGAAGAAAACAATCAACAAAACAAAAAGGCAACCTACTGAGTGTGAGAAGACATTTACAAATGAAATATCTGATAAGAGGTCAATACCCAAAATGTATAAGGATTTATACAACTCAACACACATATGCAAAACTGAACTGTCTGATTAAGAAATGGACAGAGGAACTGAATAGACATTTTTACAAATATATACCCATGGCAAACAGACACATGTAAAGATTCTCAATAGCACTAATCTCAGGAATATGAAAATTAAAATCATAGTGAGATATCACCTTACACTTGTCAGAATGGCTAAAATAAAAAGACAAAAGTAACAAGTGTTGGTGAGGATGTGGAGAAAAAGGAACTCTTGTACATTATTGGTGGGAATGTAAATTGGTGCAGTCACTGTGGAAAGCAATATGTAGGCTTCTCTAGAAACTAAAAGTGGAGATACCATATGATTCAGTAACTCCACTACTGAATATTTATCCAAAGAAAATGAAAACATTAACTTGGAAAGATATATGCACCCTTACGTTTGTTGCAGCATTTATTGGCAATAGCCAAGATATGGAAGCAACTTAAGCATCCACTGATACACAAATGGATAAGGAAGATGTGATATATTATATATGTGATATTTCTATCTCTATCTATCTGTCTATCTATCTATCATCTATCATCTATCAATCTAATATAACTCAAAATAAATTATAGACCTAAATGCAAGAGCTAAATTTATAAAACTCTTGAAGGAAAACTTGATAATATTCATGCCCTATGTTAGGCAATATTTTCTTAGTTATGCAACCAAAATGATAAGCAAAAAGTTAAAAAAATATGTAAGTTGTAGTCTATTAAAATTACAAAAACACTTTTTCCTTCAATGAACATTATGAAGAATATAAAAAATACTAAACTCTACAAATTAAAAGATTTATTATTTAATTTTTGATGTATCTATGATCCAGAATATATAAATAAACTCTTTAACTCAAAAATAAAAATATAATCCAGATTTTAAAAGGCAACAAGTTGACTTTTCATTTCTCCAAAGAGTACATACGCATGGACAATAAGCACATGGAAGTATACTTAAGATCATTAATTAATTTTGAAGTGCAAATCAAAACTAGATTGAAATACCATTTAATACCCACCAGGATGGCTACAGTCAAAACCCAAAAATAACAAATGTTGGCTTATATGTGGAGAAATTTGAATAATCCTGCACTGTTGATGGGCATGTGAAATGGTGCAGCCACTTTGGACAAGTCTTTGGCCTCTGCATGTTTAACCTAGAGTTCTTATATGATCCAGTGACTTGATTGCTAATTATATGACAAGATATGAAAAAATTTCCACACATCTACTTTTACAAAAAGATTTATAGTAGCATTATGCATAAGAGTCACAAAGTGGAAACAATCCAAATATCCATTTGCTGATGAAAAGATAAACAAAATGTGGTTGTCCATAGTGTAATGTTATTTGTCAATACAAAAGGATGAACCACTGATACATGTTAGAACATGGATGAGCCTTGAAAACATTAAGCTAAATTAAAGAAGCCAATCCCAAAAGATCAGGTATTGTATGATTGCATTTATAGAAAATGTTCAGGATAGGCAAATTTATCCAGTTGCCAGACACCTGGACATAATTTTTGAGTGCTCCTTACCTCCTTATATTTTATATCCTGTCAATCACTAGGTTGGTTCTGTGCATTTTTTTCTTTTAAAGAAATTGTGAATCTCTTCAATTCTTTCCCAACCATCCTTGCCCAGAACACCATCTTCTTACACCTAAAGTACTCGGCAAACTCTTAAGCTGTTTCCAACTTTGTTCCCATAAAATCATTTTTCATGCTGTTGCCAGAATATTTGTTATCATCAAAGCATTGTTCAGTGTCTTCCATTTTTCAGGGTAATGTCCAGGTTTCTTGATGTGGTTCTTGAATAAACTGCTCCCTGCCCACCTTCCCAGCCTTCCATTCTTTTGACTTCTCTCACTCATGTGGTTGATGCACGATGACCTTTCTTACATTCTTCAAATGGGATGCAAACCTTGTCATTCCAAACTTGCCACTAACTGTGACTCACTCTCTTTCCTGCATTGATGCCAACTGCTTCCATGGCCCCAACTAGTCAATATCTACTGAATAGTCAGGAGTTAATTGAACTGCTACTGCTTTGAGGAATCTTTCTCTGACCTCCCCTATCTTGGTGTGGTGTTCTTGCTCTAAACCTCCTTAATATTTTATTGTAATTATGTGTTTAATTTTCTCTATTCCCTATACCTTGTTGCATCTGGAAGAATCAGGGTCACTCCTATTTCATTACAGCTTGCTTTGAAAAAAATCTCATGTCCAGTAGATATTTTTGAATGAATGAATGCAATACTCTCTAAAAGATAACTTCTGAGTTTTCAATAAACTTTGAAAGACATCTTAGTGCTCTTGTTTCTCTGCTCCTCGGTCTTTTAGTGAAGAAGTCCATGCCAGGGGGCTCCATAGTGCTGGAAAGTGTGGGGTACGGAGGAAAACAGATGTTTTTTCCTGTGTGGGAAGCTCTTAACATCTCTGACGCTCACTTTCCTTATTTGTAACGGGCATGATAATACCTCAGAAGATTGAGGATAAAAAGAAATACATGTAAAGCATGCCAATGTTTTGAGAGCAGTTACTCTCTTTCCCACCTTTGCTCAAAGAACCTCTCTCATCCTCACTCAGCCTTGAGAAAACGTATCTCTGAGGTTTGACATAACTTATGATTCATCCTTTTTTCTCTCATGTAAGAAGTCATTTGCTCCATTTCTAAGCCAAATTTAGGGAGATAAGCACGTCAATATATTTTGTAACTTTTTAGAAATTCCTTTTTGTCTAGATTTGATAGTCCCCCTTTCCCTTAGAAAATAAATTTTACTGTCTATTTATTGAAAACAATAGATAGTATACCATGCCAGACAGTCTCTTTGACCCCATTTTTCTGTCCTTTCTGTTTTCAAGGGCTTGGAAGCTTTTCCAAAAGGAGGGAAAAATGAATCATTGCCTTCCCGTACATGCATTTTGGATTGTCAAACTGTATTTGAAAGTACACTTTTATTTTTTCACTTCACAATAGATAAAGCATAGATTTCCATCAACCTCATGATCTTTTTGGTTCTTGGGGTAATCCCGCTTAATCTAAGGATTCTCTGTCCTTAGGTTTGAATAAGGGCCTAGTGAGAGCAAGCTAGTGGAAGACCATGTATTCCACATATAAGACATTGAGCTCAATCGTGAAGGACAAAGCTGAACGGGCACAGAAATTTTGGACTTAGCACTAACTTTAGGTGCTTTTCTCTGAAAGAGAAGAACCGGCCCCTTATGTGGGGCTACATCCTCCTGTCACTATGGAAACTCATCTCTCATTTTTTTTTAAATATCCAGGCCAGCCATATGACACAGCAGAAAAAATATGGTGAATAGTGAAGTCAGGAGTTGGGGCCAGCTTTCAAAATATGCAGCCAAATAGTTAAATTTGCAGCCCCCGGAGCCTACTTGCTTGGATTCGAATCTGTTTGCAAATCATATAAGGCAGGTTTCTTAACGTCTCTGTGTAAGCCGTCACATTGTTAGTCAGATAGGGATAATAATAATAGTGTTTTCTTCCTAGGTTGTAGTACGTTTTACTGTAGGTAGGATGTTTAGGACATTGTGCGGCACAAGATCACAGTCAATGTTAGCTATCATTGTCAAGCATCTCTTTCCAACAGTGTCAAGTAAGACAAATGAGTGAGTGGGCCCCATGGAGCAATAGGGTTAACCCAAACAGTAGTGCATTGGATTGTATGTATTCGGATCAAGGGCAGACAGGTTTCATTTTGAAATAAATAAGCAGGCTTACAAATTCTCACTGAGCCTCCAGGCTCAGTTCAAGAGGCTGACCATGTCAGTTGCCCTGCATTTTGAGGTTTAACCTAATAAATTTGCTATGTCTAACAATATATTATGACAGGGAGTGATAAAGGCAGCTGTATGTCATTGTACATTTCTATGGTGTTTCAGCAAGACATAATTTAGAGGAAATATTTAGAACTCTAATTGTTACAAAGGGATTGCTTACTTGGGTGGCTTTCCCTTCCTTCTTCCCTCCCTCCCTCTTTCTGTCTTTCCATCTGTCTGACTGTCTCTCTCTTTTTCCTTTCCCTTCCCTTCCTTTTTGAGGGGAGGGAATTTTATACTCATGATGTGGTGTTATTCTGGCCAAAGATAGGTTATTTTTTCATAGGCATTCATTCATCTTTTGTTGCATTAGTCAGCCAAAATGTAGTTGTCAAAAATAAGTTCAGCCCATAGATGGAAGCCAGGATGCATGACAGTAAAATGCGATAAAGTGATGATGATTTTTGGGACATGTGCCTTAGCTGAGCCTGTACATTTTTCTTTTTTTTCCTTTTGAAGCCTTAGTTCTTTTTTTTTTTTTTAGTCTTTTTAATTTCATACGAGCTGCCACAGTGAAACAGAAGGTCTGTGGGCTCTAAAATTAGAGAGAACTAAGGTCAAATGTAAGGTCTGGTACTTATCTGGGCGAATTATATAAATTCCTCAAGCATCGGTGTCAGTGTCTGTAACATGGAGATAATGTCTACTTACCAGGATTGCTTTAAGGATTAAACACATAAGGCAGATGCTGCTATCTATAGCACTATATACATAGGATAAGGTGTAAACACGAGCTTCCTCCTGTTTTACTGTGAGGGACCTGTGAGCTGAGGCTGTGCCCTCCCCGTGTTTGTTGCTCAGAGGCATTTGGCTGTGTCCCTTTTATGGCCTGGGTGTTACAGGAATGTCACCTCTCAGGGCCGTGGTTCCTGTTTCAGGATCCCAGGATTCATGATCAACTTAGGGAATGATATGCACAAAGAAATTCTGACTGATGACATGTCTTTTGGAAAATGATAACAGTCTATTTGTGCTTTATAACTTATTGACTGTGATTTGCATGTAATTTGATAAGGTACTGCAAACTCTTTGCGGCTGGTGGTGTAAGTGTGTACAATTGAAAAATCTAAACCGGTAACTTGGAATCCTAGGTCTGGAAGAGACCTTTGAGATTTTGTATTCTTTTAAAATTTGCACACCATAAACTGCGGACCCCATAGGGCTGAGGAGTTACAGCCAGGGGTCCTAGGACCCACAAAGGCTGTACACATCTATTCCGTAGAATGGATGAATGATATTTTCATGACACACTATACTTTTTCTAGTGCATGTAGATGTTTATGCAATTAATAAAAGCAGAGACACACAGAACAGATTTTTTTTTTTTAATGTGGAAATCTCCATCAGTGGTTCCTAAATACAGTGATGGTCATAGTAGTGGGGGATAGTGGAGAAGGGCCTATGAAATATTTCCTGTGTAAAATAGTTATAATTATCACGTGGCTTAGAAACCACACCTTATCTAAATCTTTCCTTTTCTTACAAGGAAACTGAAGTGATAAAGTGAATTTTTTGAGGTGGTACAGTTAAGTAAGGGGTAGGTCAGAATCTAGAAAACATATGGCTTCACATACAGTTCTCTGTCCTTTCTACAACTACCTCAGATTTCTTAAATAAACTTTTATTTTGAGATAATTATAGACTGACATGCAGTTGAAAGAAATGATATAGATGATCCCGTGTATCCTTTACCCAGTTTCCCCCAGTGGTGACAATGACAATGACAAATGACAGTATAATCAAATAACCAGGATTCTAACATTGATATAGTCAACTGACCTTTCCCAGATAATTGCAGTTTTACCGTATTCTTGTGTGTGTGTGTCTTTGGTGCCACTCAATTTTATCTTGAGTACAGATTCTTGAGTATATAATCTGAGTCAAGATACAGAGTTTCATCACTATAAAGATCCTTGCTGTTGTGCTTTAATAACCATCCCAACCTCTCTCTCACCCCTTCCCACAGGCCCCCTAACTCTGGCAGGCAATAAATTGTTCTTCATTTTTATAACTTTGTCATTCCAAGAATGTTATATAAATGAAATCATATGGTGTGCAACCTTTTAAGATTGACTTCTTTCAGTATCATTCCCTTGACATTCATGTAAATTGTTACGTATATCAGTAGTTTCTTCCTTTTTATTTCTGAGTAGTATTCCCTGGTAAGGAGTTACCATAATTTGTTTAACTGTTCATCCATTGAAGGACATCTGGATTGTTTTTACCTTTTGACTTTTACAAATAAAGCTGCTATAAACATGCATTTACTCAAAAAAAATTTGTATGAGTAGAAGTTTTTATTTCTACAGGATAAATTTCAAGATTTCAGTTGCTGGATTGTATGGAAGTTCCCTGTTTAGTTCAGCTTAGTTTTAGTTTTTATTTTAATAGCTTTATTGAGATATTCATATACCATACAATTCACCCATTTGTCTGAAATTAAAGTAAAAAACTTAATTAAAAAAAACCACAACTCACCCATTCAAAACATACAATACTGTGGCTTTTAGTATATGCATGGAGTTATGCATTCATCAACACATTCAAATTTAGGACATTTTCATTACCCAAAAAAGAAACATTGCACTCCCAGACATCACCCCCCCACCCCTAATATACTTTCTGCTTTCTATAGATATACCTCTTCTGGGACTTCCATATAAATGAATCATGCATTATGTGGTCACTTGTGATTTGTTTATTTCACTTAGCATAATATTTTCCAGGTTCATCCATGTTGGAGGGAATCATTTTTTAAAGTGATTGAATAACATTCCATTTTATGGATATACATTTTATATATGTATATATATATAAGATATATATCCTGCCTTTTTGGTTATTATGAATAATGTTGCTATGACTATTTGTGTATAATTTTTTGTGTGGATTTGTTTTCATTTACCTTGGATATATCTTGGAGTGGGAATTGTTGGATCATATCATAACTCTAATATTAAACCATTTGAAGAACTGTTTCACAAAGCAGTAATAACATCTTCGTTCTCACCAGAAGCGTGAGTGTTCCAATTTCGGCACATCCTCGTCAGTGCTTGTTATTTGCTATGTTGTTGGCCGTAATCATCCTAGTGAGTACAAAGTGCTAACTCATGGCTTTGATTTGCATGTTCCTGATGGTTAATGATGCTGAGCATATTTTCATGTACTTACTGGCCATTTGTACATATTATTTGGAGAAATATCTATTGAGATCATTTGCCCATTTAAAGACAATTGGGTCATTTGTTTGTTATTGAGTACTAATTATATATTCTTGGTACAGGTGCCTTATCAGGTACATGATTTACAAAAAAATTTTCTCATTCTGTAGAGTATATTTTCAATTTCTTAACGGTGTCCTTTGAAGTAAAACACTTATAATTTTGATGATAACTGTTTATCTTTTGTGGCTTGTACTTTTTTGTGTTCTATCTAAGAAACCATTGCCTTGTTATCCAAACTCACAGGGTTTACCCCTATGTTTTCCTCATCATGTTAGCTCTCACATTTAAGTTTTTGATCCTTTTAAGCTAAAGTTTTTAGATGGTGAGAAGTAGGGGTCTTTCTCTTGTCCATCGTCCTTTTGCCCCCTTATTGCAGATGCTTAAACTTAGAACTTCCAGCACTGTGTTGAATAAAAGAGGTGAGAAGAGCCATCCTTCCTTGTTCATCTAGGAGAAAGGTGTTTGGTCTGTAACCATTATGTGTATTGTTAGCAGTAAATTTTTGTAAATGCTCTTTCTCTACTTGAAGTTTTTCTTCTATTTCTAGATTGGAGTTTTTCCCTCTGCTTTCATGGATGTGTTTTGAGATTTGTCAAATGTTTCTTTTATGTCAATTAAAATGGTCATATGATTTTTCTTTTTTATCCTGTTGATATGATAGATGGCAATGATTGAATTTTTCGTGGTAAATTAGCTTTTCATACCTGGAAAAAACTTCACTTAATCATAGTGTATAATTCTTTTGATATATTTGTTGATTCAATTGGCTAATATTTGGTTGATGCCTTTTGTATGTAAGTTCAAGGGGAATATTTGAAACAGGATTTATCTTTGTTCAGTTGTCTGGTTTTGCTATCTGGGTAATACTGGCTTTATAAAATGACTTGGGAAGTGTTCTTTTAAATTTGTTGAGGTTTGTTATGGTTCTGGATACAGTCCCTCTTGGTGAATGTTCATTTAGTTTTGGGGGAAAAAAGTGCATTTTGCTGTTACTGGGTAGAGTATGCTATATACATTAATTAGATCTGGTTGGTTGATTACGTTGCTCACATTTGTAATGCTGATGTGTTGTTTTACAGTTTTATCAGGTGCTGAGAGTAGTGTTGGAATCTCTGAGTCTAATCGTGGATTTGTTTACTTTTTCTTTCAACTCTGTCAATATTTGTGTCTGGCATTTTATGGACGTGTTGCTTGATGCATACACATTTAAAATTGTTATGTCTTATTTATGGATTGATCCTTTTGTCATTCTATAATACCCCTTTTTGCTTCTAGCAAATTTTTTTTTGTTTCTGAATACTAATACTGTGTTGCCACATCTGCTTTATTTTTTTAATGTTTGCATGATATGTCTTTTTTTGTTCTCTTACTTTCAACCTACCTGTATCTTTGAATTTGAAGTGAGTCTCTTGTAGTCAGCAAAATAGGATTCATCCCAACTAGGATTTGGTTTTTCTTAATATTCTGAGAAATTTGAAAGGTGTTTTGCCCACAAACATTGGTTTAATCCATAAATTGCATATCATAAATATGAGTGAAGTTTGCACATTTTAATACATTCTCTGTGTTACTTATATAGTTTGAATATACAACATAATATTACGTGTTATATATTTCCCAAATTTCATCAATTGCATGGTGAATTCGGTCAAATGTAAAGAAACTGGAGATAAGATATATGGAGAGTTACTTAACCACAGACTAATTAACTAATGACTATAGACTTAGACTTAATTCTTTTGTCAAGGTAGGTAAATTTACAAGATGTAATGTTTAGATACATGTACTGCTATTAAACCTCATGGTGACGTCATGGTGGATTTTTGCTTCTCCAGGGAAAAGATTGTCAGGTTGTCTTTCAAGAGGCATCAAGGTGAAGCACCATTAAGGTTGTAAATATGCCATTGTCTGGAGTTGGAACCTCTGATCTATAATCTCAGACAACCAATTTTACTAGCAAAATTAAAGTGGATACACTCTTTAGAGCTTGCCACAGTAACCAAACTTGGGAAATGGATGTATTAAATCAGCAAATAAAAATACGGAGAATTTCCACAGTATCCAGAATACTCATGTGTGCGTGGCCATACATGTGTATATTCATAATGAGAATTCATTGTCATGTGCTTATATCAGCAGACAAATAATAATAGGGAGAATTCATGAAGAGAAGAAAACAGGGAAATGAATTAGATGAGTCAAGTGTTAAATAGCACCAGTCCACAAAGTAAGAACAGTAGGACCAGGATGCTCAATTGTCTTGCCAGTGGCCACTGAAACTGAAAATGCTGACCGATGTCCCCTGGGAGATCACTGCCAGTGCTAACTGACATCTCTCTCTTTGCCCTCCACATCTATGACCAAATCTCTCCTGGCTGACACATTCTTTGTATGTAGTAGTTTGTATCAGATCCCATTATAATTGTATAACCCCTTTCTGGAAATCATTGCTCCCTTTCCTTTGATTTTGATGACTTAATGACAATAGGACAGGTGAGGGGGATGGGTGAAATAAGGGAGAAGATAAAGGAGTGCACTTGCTGTGATGAACACCAGGTGTTGTATGGAAGTGTTGAAGCACCACATTGTACACCTGAAATTAACATTACACGGTATGTGAACTAACTGTAATTTAAATAAAAACTTTAAAAAAACTTAAAAAAGACATTTTCAAGTCTTAAGGATGAACTTTATTGTAGTTTTAAAATGTTGGAAATATATGTCAAGATTGTTGTGGGTGCTGATGACCTCCAGATGTGCATATCTCAAGTCCTGCTCTTCTCACTGAGCCTGTGTGTTATATCACAGGGATTAAGAACACAAACTTGAGTCAGACTACTTAGGTTCAAATTCTGTGTATACCACCTTGCTAGCTGTCCAACTCTGGGTAACCTTTCTATGGCGCCATTTTCTCATTTGTAAAATAGCTAATCATAGGATTATTATGAAGACATGATAATATAATATGATAACACATAAAGCAACATAAATGGTGTTTGGCATAAATTGAACATTCAATAAATATTAGCTATTCTTAATGGTTTCTCAGCATTACCAAGTATAACATGACTAAGACAGAATCCTTGATTCCCATATTTACATTTAGTTTCTTCTCAATCCCTGGAAATGGCATCAACCCAGTTTCTTAGGCCCCCAACTTAACCATCAAAATGCATGTACCTTTCCCTTCTTCCCTTTCTTCTCTCCATCAGGAAGTTCTGCCTTCTGTGACTACAAATAGTAAATCCATTTCCTTGTCTCATGTCTCCCAGTTCAAGCCACTGCCATCCCCTGAAGGGCATCTGCATCCCTCTCCTGACTTTTCGGCTTGCACTTCTTGTCATCCTCACTTTTGCCACAGCACAGTCCATCATCTATGCATTAGGAAAAGTGATCTTTTCATATCCAGAGGTATGCTCTCACTCTCCACAACTTCTCACTGCATACTTGCCTTGCGAACGGGATGGCCATGCATGATTTGGGCCTGCCCACTCCTCTGGTTTCATCTCCCAGTGCTTCCCTGTGGCCACTCCACCCTTCCCTGGTGCATGTGTGGCCCTTGGACACATTCAGCTCATTCTCATTTCAGAGCCGTTCCTTGCTCTATCTCTTCTGCCTGCAAGACTCTGACCAGATATTTATATGCAGTTCCTTCAAATTCTGATTTCAGTTCGCTTAACACCTTCTCAATGAAGCTAACCTTGACCACCATACCTAAAATACTCTCTGTTCCTTGGGATGCCTAGGTGGCTCAGTCAGTTAACCATCCGACTTTGCCTTAGGTCATGATCCCAGAGTCCTGGGATTAAGTCCCCCATAGCGCTCCGTGCTCAGTGGGGAGCCTGCTTCTCCCTCTGCCTACCACTCCCTCTGCTTGTGCTCTCTCTGACAAATAAATAATATCTCTTAAAAAATAAAAATAAAAGAAATAAAATACGCTCTGTCCCTACACGTTTGCCTACATTGGCGTGTTCTGTTGTCTTAATAGCCATCATAAATCTGATGCATTGACTTATTATTTATTATCCCTTGTATTGTAATGTTAGAATATGAACTTTTTGCAGTCTTAAGTGCCTAGGACAGTGCTTGGCACATAGTAATTCTTCAGGAAGTATTGGTAGAATAGAAAAATTTAGGGGCACCTGGGTGGCTCAGTTGGTTAAGCATCTGCCTTCAGCTCAGGTCATTATCCCAGTGTTCTGGGATGGAGCTGGAGTCAGGCTCCCTGCTCAGGGGGGAGTCTTCTTCTCCCTCTGCCCCTCTGCTCCTTCCTCCCGCTTGTGTTCCTTTTCTCTCTCAAGTGAATAAATAATTTTTTTTTTTAAAAAAAGAATATACGAATTTAAGGAGAAATATAAAGTGATAGGGTAATTATATTTGCAAAAGTTCCAAAAGATTTAAATTTCAGGTTACTAGCCTTCAAATATTTATTAAAATATCACGATCCAATAAAATAGTTAACCTTGCATATTAGCAGGTAATTTTCTTTTTTTCCTTTCAAACTTTTTTTTTAAGATTTTGTTTGTAAGTAATCTCTACATCCATCAAAGGGCTTGAACTTACAACTCTGAAATCAAGAGTTGCATGCTCCACTGACTGAGCCNCATCAAGCTTTTAATCTTTGCTTTTGTTTAAAATATTTAAAGAATAAAAGCAACTATAATTTCACATTAAGAAGAGTCTAGAGGCAAACAAATGAACAACTAAAAAGATGAATAGATAAACCTAAGAAATAAAATGGCAATTTAATTTGAAGTCCAGTTTACTGAAACCAAGTTGCTAGGCCTTTCTGCCATAATGAGTTATCAAAATTACAGGTTCTAAGTACATATAACCTAAAAGAAAAATATGTGACTCAGTCATTTTTTTTTAACTGCATCTCATAGGATAGTATGAATTCCTTTTTAAAAGTTTGTCTTGGAAGATATAGACGTATTCAGAATCATTACAGAATATTTGACCATGGGGTAAATAGATGTGCGTTTTGTTGTATGTACCCTGGTAGTTTAATTACACATAAACTGAAATGCATGAATATGCTGTTTAACCAACTTGGGAAGTACTTTCAAATGAGGGAGTTCATTTGGACAATTAAAAAAAACACATACTTATAAATATCTACTCTCTTCTTCATGTGTTCAAGATACAGATGGCTCCCAGGATGCTTTGACTAGACGAATAGAATAGGTCTACAGAATCCAGTTTCTCAGTATTATTTTCTCAGCTTTAAATAATCCCCACACCATACGGGCTTTTTACTTCCTTGGATTTTTTTTTTTAATATAGTGAACATTTTTTTGAGAAATAAAGGTACTAATAATACTTATAATAATAATAATAATTCAATGGCAACTTGAAAATAATGATTAAATTCCCTTCCCTTTGTTTTCCCGTACATTTTTCAGTTTGTTTATGTCTATGCTATTGCAATGAAAATGTTGTCAGTCACAAGTAGTGCAGACTTTCCAGTGAAAATTTATGAGTCCATAATTCTATTTCCTTATGTTCTAAATGAGTAGTGAAGGATAAATAGGGGCTGCTTTAGCTTCAATACTTCATAAAGGATAAAATGAAAGTACTCTAGTATCAGGACTTTGTGTATCATGACAGATAATCCCTGTTATATGTTGCCCTTTACACTGTTATACCTGTCTAAAGTCACTAGAAGTTTCTAGCATACGGACTAATTTACTGGAAGTTCTTTGAATAGAAGGCGGCAAACATAGTAAAGAAAATGTTATACTCTTATGGAGAAAACAGCAGTAGAAAAAAAACAGAAGAATGAATTTAATTATAACAGTAAATATATACAATAAATATCATTAACCATTGCTTATTCTTTCATCAATTATTTTTCATACTTTTTTTAAAGACATAAAAAGCCAATCTGCCATTAACCACATTCATCTTTTACTTTGTTTTAAATGTGCCTCCCCCTGAAAGATCTCAAAGTGCTGCATTATTTTGTGCTTAGTATTTTTGCTTTCTCCCTTTCATTAGTTTGCTTGTTATGTTTTGGTGCAAGCAATTTTAATGAAGTTTTACAAAATTGAAAACATTCTTATTTGGCACATATGTGGTTTTTCACCAGTTTATTTCAAAATCCAAACTAATGCTATTACTTTAAAAATTGAACTATTAATTTACACACCATTTAACTTCCAATTGCATTCTGAACCTAATTTAACTTTAAATTTACCTTTAAGCCATTAAGAAAATAAGATTAGTCGAAATACAATTGCAGGCCATATGGTTGTTTCAGGTCTTTCCATTTCTGATGTGGAATTTTATTTCAATGGGCTTGTTTACTTAGCTCAGTGTGAAATTAATCAGTCCCTTGAACTACCCTTCCAGTTAAAATTTGTGAAACTTTTTTGGTCTTCCCTTTAACAATTTGTAATTTGTTTCCTTTTGACTTTTCAAAATAGATTTCCTTAATCATGACTCAGATGTGTTATCTTCATTGGATGAAAATCTGGGGTTGAGCAACATTCTCTCTCTCTTTTGTTTTTCTTCAACTTTCTCTTTCTGTCAAAGATCGACAAAGAACACCATCGTTTTGATGTCTTTGGCCTG
Organism: Ailuropoda melanoleuca; assembly: GCF_002007445.2. Taxonomy (NCBI): domain Eukaryota; kingdom Metazoa; phylum Chordata; class Mammalia; order Carnivora; family Ursidae; genus Ailuropoda; species Ailuropoda melanoleuca. The sequence goes on from NW_023179820.1 coordinate 3,071,082, forward strand.
ATGTCTTCAGAATGCACACGTGGATATGCTGCTTTCTTACTGCTTTGCTCACTGACAGTCTTATCCTAGGAGACCTCTGATGATGTAATGTACATGGCCCCAGGTCTTGGTCCTGTGTCTTTAGGATTTAGGCACAGAGCCTGAGGGGTCTTGTCACAGGGCAGGTTCTCAATCAGTAGTTGCTGCATGAATGATTACCGGAATATTTTAGACAAATTTAAATGTTCCCCAAAAATCCCACTGAGTGTTTCATCTTAGTATACGTCATGCCCAAGCAAACTCAAACTTTTCAGACATAATAAAAATCAGACAAAATACACAGTAAAACTTTTAAAATAAATCTGAGGGATCCATATGAAGAAAAGTACAAAAGTTTGCTGAAAGACATAAAACAGGTGAAGGAGTGGAGAGCTATCAGTCTTGTTCCTTGATAAATTGTTTAGGTGGCAATATTTCTGTTCTTTCCAGTTAATAGATGTGAGGCACTTTAACTACAATCTCAGTGGGATTAGTGGGTGTGACTGGGGAGGGGTTCCAGAAATTTTGCTCTTAAATTTATCTGCAGTTATCTTCAGGCAGATGATCTACCTGCTGTATCACCTCTAATTGTAGCTTTTCTGGTCACCTGGCTTGTACTTCTTTCTCTACATCAATCTTGTCAAGTCAGACTACAGTAGTCGCTGCAAAAAAATGAACAAAAAATCTCTTCCAAGTGTTTCCAAGGTGTTTGCACGAACAGGGCCTGAGGACACTTGCAGTGATTTTTTAAGAACTCTAAAGTCTCAGAGAGCATGGCCTGAACTTTGTATGGAAGGAGAAATAATTTCCCCTCTACAATTCTTGGTTCTTGGCTAACACATGCCTGTAATAAAAGACAGGTTGATAGGAGAGGGGAAAATAAAAAACCTTTTAAATAATGTATGTACATACCAGAGCCCCCATAAAGATACAAGACTCAAAAGGCAGCTAGATGGTTGAGGCTTATATACCACCCTGAACTAAGGAAACAGATAGGGTTCTGGGGGCTCAAAGTGGGGAAAGCAATTCCTGGGAAGGGGAGAAGAGGAAACTTTGGTAAGTGCCTTGCAGATAAGTCCCTCAGGCAAATCAGCTATCTCTGATAATAAGTCTCTCCTTAGTACAGATCCTGTTTCTAATGTAAACTTCCCTTCTAAAAGGGTAACTTCTACTCTGTTTTTAGAGTGTCTCTAGAGCCTACTTTTTCTTGAAATAATCAGCTCAAAATACTCCTTACACCAAAGAGACATATTTTGGGGTGGTACATTCTGCTACCCTTCCCTCCCTGATCTAAATCTACAGCCAGACCTCTGCCAGATGCAGCAATTCCTAGTCTTCTCCTCTACCTATTTTTTTTCTGGTAACACTGAGCACTTTGCAACATATTATATGCTACGGATTCATCTTATTCCTTACCTATCTCCCATACTAGAATGGATGCTCATATATAATAAGTAATTCTTTCCAGGGGTGCCTCGGTTGCTCAGTTGGTTAAGTGTCTGCCTTCAGCTCAGGTCACGATCAAGCCCTACATAGGGCTCTCCACTTGGCGGTGAGTCTGCTTCTCCCTCTGCCCTTCACCCTGCTTGCGTGTGCTCTATCTCAAATAAATAAATAAAATCTTTTAAAAAATAAGTAATTCTTTCTGTTAGCTCACTACTACGTCAGTACTACCTAAAACAATCCCTAATACATAGTACACAGTCAATAAACATTTCTTAAATGGTGTGCTACTGTTGAATGGCTAGTTGATGTTTTGTTCTTGCCCAGCAGATGTTAGTTATTCCTTTTCCTTGCTCCTGCTTTGTCCCATCATTTCCCCATGTGTCTTTGCTAAATCCATTCACAATTACTGTTACTTAAAGCATTATTTATAAAAAGTGCATGGAAGTGGTAGGTTTTATAAAATGACTACGTATAATCTATTCAGTGCAGTTCTTGACAAAACAGAAGAAAAAGCAAAAATGTTATCGTACCAATGATATAAAATTGGTCTGTTTTCTCCAGACTGTTGATAACTGTCATTACCCCTTGCAAGTTTTATCCAGTATTTTTCCCTTCAGATCTAGATGCTGGAGTGACATATTTTATGTATAAAGGGAAATATATGTGAATTAACTAGGTATCCAATAACAAAAAAGGTGAAATAAAGTTTTGTCTAGCTCTATTATTTAAACTCAATAATGTACTTGAGCTGACTTATGCCAGCTCACAAGAATTCATTTTGTGAATTTCTTCTAAAGTTACATTCAGTGGGATCATGTTGGTAGCTTGGAATTGGCCAAAGTGAGGGTATTTACATAAGAAAAATTTTCAAGTGCTACAAATCACAACTTCTCTTTTTTCTGAATGCTACTTGTCGAACATTTGCCTCAATATTTACCAGAACACCAGTAAACGTAATTCAATGACATGGGAAAGAGATAATATGAACAGGCCTGTATATATTAAGAAGATTGAACCAATAATTAATAACCTTCCAAAACAGAAAGCACCAGGCCCAGATGAGTTCACTGGTGAATTCTACCAAACAGTTATGAAAGAAATTATGCTAATTCCCTATGATTTTTTTTTCAGTGGATAGAAACAGAAGAAATATTTCCTAACTCATTTTATGAGCCCAGTGATATCCTAACACCAAAACCATGCAAAGATACAGCAACAAAGCTGCAGATCAGTATCTCTCATGAACATAGATGTCAAACCTTAACTAAATATTAGCATATAGAATTCAACAATGTATAACAAGAATTATACACCACAACCAAATGAAATGTATCCCTGGTATGCAATGCTGATTCAACATTTTAAAATTAATTAATGTAATCCATTGTAAGAATAGGCTAAAAAATAAAAATCACATGATCATATGGATATAGAAAATCATTTGACAAAATCCAAAACCTGTTCATGACAAAACTTCTCAGTAAACTAGGAATACAAGGAAACTTCCTCATTTTAATAAAGAATATTTTCCAAAAACACCATACAATAATAACAGCTTACAATTAATATCACATTTGCTAGTGAGAAACTGAAAGCTTTCCTACTCAGATCAAGGTATGAGGCAAAGATGTCTTCACTCAGCATTCAGTTCCAACATTGTAGTAGAAGTTTTAGCTAATGTAATAAGCTAAGAAATGGAAATAAGGGGTGCCTGGGTGGCTCAGTCGTTAAGCATCTGCCTTCAGCTCAGGGCATGATCCCAGGGTCGTGGGGTCGAGCCCCATGTCAGGCTCCTCTGCCGGGAGCCTGCTTCTTCCTCTCCCACTCCCCCTGCCTATGTTCCCTCTCTTGCTGACTGTCACTGTCAAATAAATAAATAAAACCTTAAAAAAAAAGACGAAATGGAAATAAATGTATACAAATTGGAAAGGAAGAAATAAACTGTTTTTATTCACAGATAATATGATCAGCTATGTAGAAAATCCACAGAAAAACTCCTGTAACTAATGAGTGATTATAGCAAGGCTGCAGGATACAAGGTTAACATCCAAAAGTCAACTGATTCCTATATATCAGCAGGGAACAAGCAGAATTCAAATTAAAAACACAATACCATTTACATTAGCAACCTCATAATGAAAACTGTTCATATAAATCTAGTGAAATGTGTACAAGGTTTATACAAGGATAACTAGTAGACTGACGAATGTAATCAAAGAAGAAATGAGTGAAGGGATATTCTATATTCATGGGTGGGAAGACTCTATTGTCAAGATGTTAGTTCTTCAAAACATGATCTATAGATTTCATGCAATCTCAATAAAAATCTCATTAAGTTATTTTGTCAATATGGACAAACTGATTCTAAAGCTTATACAGAGAGGCAAGGGTCTCAGAATAGCCAACATAATATTGGAGGAGAGAACAAAGTTGGGCGACTGATCTTATGTGCCTTCTAGACTTACCGGAAAGTTACAGTAATCAAGACAGTGTCATACTGGTAAAGAAAACATTCAAAGAAATCAGTGGAGCAGAAGAGAAAGCTGAGAAATGCACCCTCATAACCATAGTCAACTGAGCTGACAAAGGGGCAAGGGCAAAATAATGGAGCAAAAACAGTCTTTTTTTTTTTTTAAAGATTTTATTTATTTATTTGACAGAGATAGAGACAGCCAGCAAGAGAGGGAACACAAGCAGAGGGAGTGGGAGAGGAAGAAGCAGGCTCATAGCGGAAGAGCCTGATGTGGGGCTCGATCCCAGAATGCCGGGATCACGCCCTGAGCTGAAGGCAGACACTTAACCGCTGTGCCACCCAGGCGCCCCCAAAAACAGTCTTTTTAACAGATAGTGCTGGAATGACTTGGATATCAACATGCAATAAAATGAATCTAGACACAGAAACTTACCCAACTGCACAAAAATTAACTCAACATTGATCACAGATCACAGATAAAATCCCAAACTATAAAACTCCTAGAAGATAGCATAGGAAAAAAACCTAGAAGTCACTGTATGTCAATGACTTTTTAGCTACAACACCAAATGTACACTCCCTTAAAGAAAAAGCTGATAAACTAGACTTCATTAACATTAAAAAATTCTGTGGAAGATAAGAGAATAAGACAAGCCACAAAGTGAGAGAAAGTATTTTCAAAAGATCCATCTGATAAAGGACCCAAATCTGATAAGCCAAAACATACAAAGCACACTTAAATCTCAAAAAGAAGAAAGCAAACAATCCAATTAAAAAGTGAGCTACAGATCTCTACAGTAACCTCATCAAAGAATACGTGCAGATGGCAAATACAAGTGAGCATATGAAAACATGCTCCACCTCATTTATCTTAGGAGGAAATGAAAATTAAAACAATAAGATATGATATACCCATTAGAATGCCAAAATCCAAAGCACTGATGACACCAAATGCTGGTGAGGATAGAGAGCAACAACTCTTATTCATTATTGATGGGAATGTAAAATGGTACATACACTTTGGAAGACATTTTGGTGGTTTCTTAGAAAATTCAGCAGATCCTTAAGATATGATTCTGCAGTTATGCTCCTTGGTATTTACCCAAAGGAGTTGTAAACTTATGTCCACACAAAAACCTGCACAGGGATGTTTATAGCAGTCTTTTAGTTCTGAAATTCAGTTTCTAGTGTGGAAGGGAGGGTCTTCACAGCAAACAATTCTCAGGACACTGGCTGGGTATCCTATAATATAAATAGATTCTGACACTATCTACCTGGAGATAACATCAGATTCCACAGGTTGAGGGCTCAGCACCTCAAGGCTACCTTCCACTTCAGATGCCAGTTGCAAGCCTGGCTTGTTACCCACACATCTTCCTGATCAGCTGCAGACTGGGGGCTTTCAAGATCGTGGACTTCAGACCTCAGTCACAAGTTCAAGCTATTACTTATACTTCTGACTAATTAGCTATAAATCAGAGGTTTGCACAACTTCAGATTCAATTAATTTACTAGAGTAGGTCACAGAATTAAGAGACACATTTCACTTACTAGATCACCAGGTAATTATAAAATATGGAAGGACATAACTTAGCCAGATGGAAGAAATGGATAGGGCAAGGTATGGGGAAGGGACACAGAGCTTCCATGACCTCTGTAAATGTACCATTCTCCCAGAACTTCCACATGTTCACCAACTAGGAACCCAGTCCTCTTGGAATTTTTGGAGGCTTCATTACATAGTCAAGGCTGATTAAATCATTGCCCATTGGGGATTGATTCAACCTTGGGCTGAATCAATCTTCCTCAGTGGAGGTTGGGTGGGGTGGGACTGAAAGTTCCAACCCTTTAATTACATAGTTCATTTCAAAGGCAATGAGTCCCCACCTTAGGTGCTTTCTAAAAGTTACCTCAGTAACATAACAAAAGACACCTTTCTCACTCTCAGCACTTATGAAATTCCAAGGGTTTTGGGAGCTGTGGATGAAGACCAAATATATATGAGAAACATATTTTGGTTATTTGAATGACCAAATATATATATTTTTCTTATAAATCACAATATCTCAAGCAGCTTTATTTATAATTGCCAAAACTTGGAAGCAACCAAGATGTCCTTCAGTAGGTGAATGGATAAATAAACTGTTGTACATCAAGACAATGAAACATTATTCAGTGCTAAGAAGAAGTGAGCTATCAAGCTATGAAAAGACATGGAGGAACTTTAAATGCACATGACTAAGTGAAAGAAGTCAATCTGAAAAGGCTACGTATTGTTTAATTCCAACTATATGACATTCTGGAAAAGGCAAAACTATGGAGATGGTTAAAAGGTCAATGGTAGCAAGCTGTTTTGGGGAGGAAATGAATATAGAAGGAACACAGTGCATTTTTAGGATAATGAAAATACTACATATGGCACTATAATCATATAAACATGTCATTATACTTTAGCCTAAACCCATAGAATGTACAAAACCAAGAGTCCACTATAATGTAGACTGTGGGCTTTGAGTGATTATGATGTGTCAGTTTGGTTCATCAGTTATAACAAATGTGACATTTGAATGGGAGATGTTGCTATTGAGGGAAGCTATGTATGTATAGGGACTTGGGGTACATGTGAACTCTCTGTATCTTTAAGTTTTGCTCTGAACTTTAAACTGTTCTGAAAAAATTCTTTTAATTAAAAAAATGATAATTTAGTGATTATGAAGTTATTTTCTAAAGAATATTTTTGACATGGGAAAATACAATTAAAAAATACTATATAAGAAAAGGAAAAAAAAAGAAAGAAAGTAGTAAAAATAAAGAGTATATTTTCCCTAGTAAAAATAAAATAAGGGGGCACCTGCATGGCTCAGTTGGTTGAGAGCCCGACTCTTGGTTTTGGCTCAGGTCATGATCTCAGTAATGAGATGGAGCCCAGTGTCGGGCTCTGCGCTCAACATGGAGTCTGTCTGAGATTCCTCCCCCTTTGCTCCTCCCCTACTTGTGTACTCGTTCTCTCTTTCTTTCTCTCTCTCAAATAAATAAATACATCTTAAAAAACAATTTTAAATAAAAATAAAAAATATACAATTATCATTGCTAAAAATTATATTTTGAAACTATTGAAAATAAGAACTTTTAATATGATATTAGTGGTTATCTCTGGGAAGTGAGATTGGGAGTATATTTTCTTTTTTGTTTTTTTTTTCCAGTGACAATATACAGTTTCATAATCAGAAAATCTTTTCCTTTCAGAGCTCTGCTGCATTCTCTCTCTACCTGACTTCTTTCCCCAGACCTTGCAATGGATCCCTGATGTGATTTCCTGTGCTTTATTTCCTCTCTGCTGCTTGCTCTTTTTTCTGCTTAGTGCACATTCCCTGTTAAAGAGAAACTAGAGCTGGACAGTAGTTAAAGTGGCAAAAGTAGATTATAGTCATGAATATTGCAATAAAGGAAAAGAGATCTCAGTGTAGAACTGGGCTGAATTCCGAATACAACAAATGGGGATTTATAGTCAAGGAACAGAGTGAATGGAAAATTATGAAGAGGAAAGTTCAAAGGTAAGGGGGATTCTGGCTACAGATTGACAGGACTGTTGCTGAAGGCAGGCCCGGATGATCAGACATCACCTGAGGGGGTGAGGAATTTGATCAGTTATCTAGGGTGATCAGATATTGAGGGTGAGGTTTCTCTCTAAACTGACACAGCAGAATTCTTGCTACAACGGGGCTTTACAGGATGGAGACAAAAGTCCCGCTGTGGACCTACTAGAGCAGAGAGCTCAGAAGAACCTGAATAAATTTGGTCAAGGGGAGTGTCTTTGGCGGTTACTCCTGTTCAAAGGAAGAAGAAACGTTCTTCTTTCACTTGCAAACTATGTCAGTTTTCTCATTCAGTTGCCTTTTGTTCATTAAGGGCCAGCAGAGCCCTCTGTTGGGACTCCGTGGTAGAGGATATTTGCAAGCAGTCAAGCATTTAATGAGGGGAGTTTCTATGGAAAGAAAAGAAAAAAAAAAAAAAAAAGATTGGTGGTTGGAAACCCAGTTTCTGAGCCCAGAGAGTAGCCAGCTGAAAAGATTTATAGATGTTGTGTTGGAAGTATCTTCTGATGGTGGCATGAGGACAGTGCTGACCAGTGGACAGATTTCCTAGTTTGCAGTCTGAATATCTCTGGTGACGGCATATGCATCAGGATTAGTCATGGTTATTGGAGTGGAGCGTAAAAACGTCCAGCTTTAGCTTATGGAATTCTTTATAGACAGTCCCAATAAAGATCCGGGCAGTCAGCTGTTAGTTCTCAGTGACACCAGGTAAATACGATGAAAGAAAAATTGGAAGCACTAATTTGGAAAGTAGTAGCCACATATTAAAGGAAGCCGGAAGAATTGAGAACTCACAAAGATTCACTATAATTGTTCCATTTGAACATGAAATTTCCCTCTAGAGTTGCCACACTTTTGATTTTGTTTACAAAACAAATCTGGTCTCCTTAGAGTTGTCCTAATTATTTACATAAATGTAGCAAGAATGATAACTAACCACACAGGCCTTTCTTTACTCTGCTTTGCTGGAACATTTCAAAATAAATGTCATAGACTCTTAGAAGTCTCTAAGCCAAGAACTCACCACCAGACTTCACTTTCTGCACCTTTTGATTTAAGTAAATTCTTCTCTCCTCTGGGTCCCCAAAATACCCCAAGTTTCCTGGGCCTGCCAGCAAGTGACTTTGCACTTACTACAAGGCTGGGAATCCTTTAAACCAGGTACCAATCTAGTTTCTCTAAGAGGGCTTTGTAAACATTAAGTTCCATAAAGTCAACCTAGTCCTTTAAATTGATTTATGCATGTTGTTCTCAAATATGCCATTCCAGTCCAAGTCTGGGTTATGTAACCAATGTGTCAAATTATGTCCCATAACAAAGAGAACCAATTCTTATTTAATTATGCAAATTGTTATATTACCATGAAAATAAAAATACTCAATAAAAGTTTCCAAATTTTGGAGGATTAAACAGGGAGAAAATATGTTTCCTTTTTGTTTGTAATGGTATAATCTATATAATTTCTATAAATTATTGATAGCTTAAGAGAAAAGAGGAAGGAGGTTTTTTACATCCAGAGAATAGATTATTAAAGCACCATCAATGTTCCAGTCAAAACCATAATCATCCTTTATCACTTCATTCAGTCCCTATGTAATTAATTCTTGCTCTGCTTGATCTTAGGTTATCAGTTTCATGAACCTGTCAGCTTCTCCACTAGAATTCTGGGAATTCTACCTCAGTCCAGTGGTATATACTTAGAGTTATTTAGGCAGCTCTATCACAAAACATTCTGGACTATAGCTGATGGCAAGAGCTTTTAGGAAAACATCAAAGTAAAATAACAACTGTCTGAATGACAAAAGTCTTAAAAGGACCATGGTTAAAGATTTGATGAGAGGGCATTTGACAAGAAAATGTGGATATTTTTGTGGCATAGACAACATTTTAAATAATAACTGGATTTATAACTGATAACATTATACCAAGATATACCATGAACAGCAAGGGTATTGACAAAATTCAATGAACTTCACACAATTTGTAGAATACCTACATTAATAACATTTATCTATATAAATACAACCTAGGAAATGTTAAAACTTCTTATTTGACAGTATCTCCTGTCATTCAAAATATCAAATAAACCAAGTTATTTTTAACATATCTCTTTTCACAAGGCGAAAGAATAAATCCTTCAGATTATCTAGGAACCCTCTAGATGTTGTCAATGTTAGTTTAAGAACATGAATTCATTTAGGATTTGATTTTAGGAAGACAAGTCTGTCAAAAATGTAAAAAACCTTACCTCTGTAAAAGTGAGAAGTTTCACTTTTAAGCAATCAAGGACATGGAAAAGGTTAACATAATGTATCAGAAATTATTCTGATAAAACACATAATGTTGGTGTTCTAGGAAGGTTACTCAAAAGGTAAAAATGTTTTATAATCTCTTATAAAGAGCAGACCAATAATCCAAGAAAATTCTGTCATTTTACCAGAAAAAAAAAACAATTCTAGTTTTGTACCAGTGTACTTTCATATTGAATATCATAAAAAATCAAAGTTATGAATAAATCCATTCAGATCTCAGCCAGCTTGACCACACATAATTTTTTTTTCTTCAAACCTTCTATAACTTTCTATGCTTAGTTAGTATTTTTTTCTTCATTTTGCTCTGTCTCATTCTGAAAATACCTAGTCACTCTAACTTGAGGACAGAAAGGCTCTTTTCCCCTTAATGAAAATATATCCTTCAAATACATCTTACTTTCCTTGCATACTTTTCATGCAAAATTGTTTCCCTTATTATTTTTAGTAGTTTTATCTTCATATATTGGTTATAATTTCTAACCATTAGTAAACTTTTCCACAGAAAATTGGGAGGTAGGAAATTCTGAATTGTCTACAACATACCAGCATTCTGAAGAATATTAGTGAATTTTATACCATCTCACATTTTTTAGAGGCTTATTGTTCCTCATAGTATGGTTTTCAATGTAGCAAAAAGAACACGTTTATTAACAGGCCTAAATATATTTAGCTTCCCTTTATCATATAAAGATAGTATTGTAAAACTATTTAAACTTAAACTTATGTGCTGCAGGAGTTGATCTTACTTTGAAATGATCTAGGTTCTAACCGAATATTAATGTAATTTAACATAGGTCTAAGGGTACATGTTACCACAAAGATTTTGGAAACTGGTTATTTTGTTTGTGTATTTTTCTCGGTCAAATTAATATCAAACAACCTTAGCCATCATCTCAAGCTATTTCCCAGTTAACTAATTTTACAGCTTAAGCGTGTTAGGAAAGTATCATAAATGCAAACAACCTAAAAGGTTAAATACATGGGTTTTTGTTTTATTGCTGTGCCTGATATGAATAAAATAATGGATATCAAGCAATTCATTTTTTATTCTATCTTTATTAATTTTTGTTCATAAGTTGAATTTATGAATAAGTTGAATTTATAATCTTAAACATCTAGAAGAGATTTACAAATAGTTTATTTCACTAGTAAACCCAAATAGAATAAAAATGTGTGCTTATATTGTACTTAATGCTAACTCAGAAGATGCAGCCATTTTTATTAAACTGTGAACCTAATATTCACCCAAGATTTCCAACGTTATGTGAACCTGAGAAGCATTCAGTTTAGTTTCTATACTTCTGGAATTTTAGGAATATTTAATTTATGTAAGTGCTCATTTATCTCTAAGCCAGTTTGAATAGAACTCTTTTAACTCATTTTGTAAATTAATTTGGTAATACACTCTGGAGGTAAGAATATACCATGAATACATAACATACACGTTTGATGCCCATAAATATATTAATAGTTGCAAACAGAGCTCTTATAGCTTTTATTCGAAAATTTGAGCCATGATCCAGGCAAATATAGTGATCTATCTCATCTTTGCTCCACTTTGTATATTTTATCTGAACTTTTGACAAATGGGACAAAGTGAGATTACTTAACTCTTCAATGTGGGGGCTAAAGCTTTTTGCTGATATTTGTAGTGGAGACTTTTAAGATTTTCTTTGTGTGTGTACGTTATGAAGGCTGTGGACGGTGCACTTTTAGCTGAGAGATGGATATCGAGCAGCTGTCTAGTTGTCTCCAGGCCTCATCTGAATGGAAAAAATATTCAGTCTACTTCTAATTAGCCTTTTCCCTCTTTTTAGCCGAGGTGGTTGCTTCTGGGGTCCCCTTGTCCCTAGAGAGATCCTGATAAGGGGAGCAGGTTCAGGTGACCGGAGCGAGCTGTGGAGCTGACAGCAGGACAGAAGGATGAAGGAGGGGCATTGAAGGGAGAAGTATCAAAGGATTCAAAGGTCCTGAAGGGAAGAACGGGGTGGATAAAGGAGAAAGAAGGAGCAGTTGTGTGGGAAGAGAGAGACCTCAGAGGAGCCAGTTTTAGGAAATCTTAATTTTCCCAAAGAGGCCGCTTATATTCTGTATCATCTTAGTAAAATTGTGCCAACGAGAAAAGAAACCACAGCTGGTGGAGCATATAGTCAGCAGAGGTCCAAGAAAAGGGTTCCATCAGCTGAGAAGCTCCTATTCTTCAGTAATGTTACACTGTGCTTATGAACAGAGAAACTGAGAGCTCTGACCTAGCTTCTGAGCCACTCACAGAGAAGTTTAGGGCTAACACAGCCTCTGTTAAGCTGGGCCTCCAGTGAGAATATTAAGGATCAGATTATTATTACTTTAAGAACATCCTACTATGTTTCAACAGATTGCCATCTGAAGCCCTAGCTCAGGTGAGCCCTGAGACTCACCAGTGAAGCCCGTATCATATCAGTCACCCAAGAGTGAAGGCAGGCTTTTTGAAAAGTGCACATTTGGGATCCTACATAACAGGTCCCTGGGTCTGAAGATGGATCTGATTCTAAGCAATTAGTGGGCACCACAACTATCAAAGAAAACCAGAGCTGGAGAGTAGTTACAGTTAATAAAACAGATTTTACTCAGTATCTCCAGCATTAAGAGAAGAAACTTCAGTATAGAACTGGGACCAATTCTGAAGACAATGTGGATAAGTGGGATGTATGGTCAAGGAGGAGTGGAGCCCAGTGGATGGAAAATTACTAAGAGGAAACATTAAAGGCAAAGGGGGATTTGCTGCTAAATCAACCTGACAGGATTCTTGCTGAAGGCAGGCTGGAGTGACCAGATCCACCTGGGGGGGATGGTGTGGCAGAGAAATTTAGTCATATTTCAAGAGTGAACAGATTTCAAGAGTGAGGGTTCTCTCCAAACTGACTTAGCAGGGTTCTTGTTAAAACCAACCTCTATAGGGTTGGGGACTGAAGCCCAAGGTTGGGCCTAGTTAAGCAAAGGGCTCAGAGTCTACTAAGAACATGAGGAAAGTTTGGTTCAGGAGAACATTTGTCATCTCCCACACTCCCTTGCTCTGACCCTTTAAGACTGTCCTTTCAAACGAAGGCTGTGGTCAGCCTCCTCCAACAGGTGCGGTCTGAGGCTGCCCCTCCCAAGCTGTCCCACCCCTGTCCTAGGCAGGTGTTTCCTTTGGAGCACATTAGGCTGGGCAGCAGATTCTAACTCGTCAGTCTCTTCTCTTGTGATCATTTGTGGGATCCTTTTGGGATTTGTATTCCCACTGAAATACCTCAAACAGAAAATATTCAATAAATCTGTGGTAAAATAATAAAGAATGAATGGATATCATGATAGTAGAAGTATAATCATCACAACAGTTAATAAGGTATTATAAGTAATTCACTCTATGTAAAATCTAAAAAACCAAAATAAAACATTTGCGGGGGAATATCAGAAACAGCTTTATAGAGGTTACCTAAATATAGGGAAATGCTTGTGCTTTTTCTTTTTGGAAATCAGGATGAGGAAAAATAGCTCTTTAGCCATTGCTCCCATCATTTCAAAATGAAAAATAGCTTTTCTTTTCTTTTACCAACTGTTTTTAATTTTTGGAAACCAGGTTGGAAATCGGTCATGCACCAAAAACGAAAACCATTATGCTACTTTCTTGTAAGCAGATGAAACTATAAATTAAATCTGTATTTTTTTTTCCTATTACAAATAAAACTATTAAGTCAGATAACATACACAGTCATGCACCTGCAAATTGCTGTTCAGGCCAAAGGACAAATCTCATTAGCAGACTAGACAGGGCCTCCATGTTAGAGATTTAGGATAGAAACCAAAAAAAAAAAAAAAAAAAAAAAAAAAAAAAAAAAAGGCTTTAACTCCATTCTGCAAACTACATTTGAGTAACCCGTTCAGGTTATCTCTTGCTACATAGCAAACTACCCTTCAAAGCTAGTGCTTAGAACAACCACCATGGGGCGCCTGGGTGGCTCAGTTGGTTAAGTGTCTGGCTTTGGTTCAGGTCATGATCTCAGGGTCCTGGGATCCAGCACCTTCTCCTCCAGTGTTGTCAGGCTCCCTGCTCAGTGGGGAGTCTGCTTCTCCCTCTCCCTCTGCTCCCCCCCCACCTTGCTCATGCACGTGTTCTCTCTCTCTCAAATAAATAATCTCTAAAAATAATAAATAAAACAGTCACCACTTTATGATATCTAATGACAGTGTGATTCAAGAATTCAGACAGAGCTTGACTGGGTAATACTTCTGCCCGACCTGTTATCAGCTGTTATCCCAATGTGTTTGTTGGGTGGCTGGGCTGGACTACAGAGTCAAAAAAGACTTTACTCACATGCTTGGTACCATGGTAGGAATGGCTTGTAGCTACACCTCTTGTCTCACCCTCTTTATGAAGACAAGACTTTCCATACAATTCTTTAACTGGGCAGTTGTTCTTACATCAAACCTCAGGAATCCAAGGGGGAGTGTTTCAAGAGACAAGCAGTGGAAACTTCCAGTGTGTTAAGGCCTGGACACAGAAATAGGTACAAAATACTTACTCTGTGTTCTACCAGCCAAAGTGGTCACAGAGATTGCCCAGATTCAAATGGAGGGGATCTATATCTCAACTCCAAAGGGAACAATGTGGAAGAACCTGTAGATATTTTTTATCTGCCACATATTCATAAACCTCATTTAAGAGATAATAAACTTTGAGTCCAAGAGAACATGCTGGTACTAATAAAACTAAGGAATTACTGAGAAATAAAAGATAAAGTTTCACTTGATAAATTTTCTGTCATGTGAGATAATTTCAGTGATAAAATATAAAAATGGTAAGAACAGATCCATTTGTTTTATTCCATTACAAATGATATTGTTGAATATATATATATATATATATATATATGCACCAACATCTTCTTTATCCATTCATCTATCAATGGACAGATACTTCTCTTAACTATAGAGAGCAAAATGATGGTTACCAGAGGGAAGATGGGTGGGAGGACGGGGGAAATAGGTAAAAGGGATTAAGAGTACACCTATCATGGAGAACACTGGATAATGTATGTAATTGTTGAATCACTATATTTTACACCTGAAACTAATGTAACTCTGTATGTTACCTACACTGGAATTAAAATCACAAAAAAGACTTATAAGTACTATATGTATTTTATATTTATCATGTATCTGAGAATACTTCATTAAAATTTTTTAGTAATTAAAAATGCATATATTTTTTAAAAATGATATTATGTCCTTGTTAATATTTATATGATTCCTAGAAACTTAAACTTGAAAAAGTATAGCAAGGTGGACCCTTTAGTTTTATTTGTATGAATTCACTCTTGAATACATTTTTGCAAGTTGATGTATTTTTAAAAATCAAATACCAGAAAATTAAACAGAAAATTACAGTTTAGCATCGTGGTTAAGAGCTTGAGTTATAGATTCAGAGCAACATGGATCTATTGTTTTGTTCAAGTAATAGAACTTTGATGATCTTCCATTGTGATAGAGGAAATGATAGTAATACCATAAATAATGGTTGTTTATTAAGTGACAGTATATATGAATAACTTAATGCTGAGACATATAGACACTCAATAAATAACAATATCTTTACAGGTAATAGGACTTATAGGGGAAGAGACTAAGGAAAGGTATAAAATTCTAAACTGTGGTTCACACAGTTAATAATTTCCTCAGGCTCCATCTTTTTGACAAGAAACATGAAAATAATAACCCAGGCATCTTCCTTTTCTATGGGTTAACTGCTTGTATAATTTCATAAGATTGCTATAAAAAAGTCCAACAAATTGGGGCCCCAAAACAACAGGAATTTATTTTCTCACAGTTTTAGAGGCTAGAAGTCCAAAATCAAGGTGTTAGCAGGGCCATACTCCTTCTGAGACTGAGTAGAAGTTTTCCTTGCCTTTTCCCAGCTTCCGGGGGGTAGCCCGCGATCCCTGGCCTTTTCTTGTTTTCAGCTACATCACTGCAGTAGGTAAAGCTATCATTACTTGGTATTCCAGTGAGTTTTCCTGTCTTCACAGGATATTTTTTCATCTTAAAAAGATACCAGACATATTGAATTAGGACACACCTAAAGACATCCTAATTTGATTATATCTGTGAGACCCCATTTCCAAATAAGGTCACATTCACAGGTAGTCAGGGTTAGGACATCAACTTAACATTTGGGGAGACAGAATTCAACCCATAACAGTCTACCCTCTGGTTCTCTGAAATTCATATCTTTTCCATATATAAAATGCATTCACCTATCCCAACACCCCCAAAAGCATTAACCAAATCCAGCATCAACTCTAGGTCTAAAACCTTACCTAGATTTAATCAACTAAAAAAATCCCAAATACTATCTTCTAAGTCATCTAAATCAGTTATGAGAGAGACCTGGGGTATAATTTATCCTAAGCAGTATACCTTAGCATCAGTGAACCTATAACCAGGCAATTCGCTTGCTTCCAAAATGGAATGGTGGGAGAGGCATAGGGTAGACATTCACATTCTCAAAGGGAGAAGTTAGAAGTGTAAAAGGTGTAATGGGTGCCAAGCAAGTCCAAAACTTAGGAGGAATAATTATTTTAGATTTCAAGGACTGAGAATAATCACCTGTGTTTCAGTGTTTTTGCTCTTGACCCGGGGAGGTCATATTGACTCAAACCTGTGCATCTGTGGCTTGGTCTCAGAGTTACTCTTCCTTTGTTTTGTCCCATCTCTGCCTTTTTCAGACCAGGCTGGAAATGTTTCTGATGGAATAAAATTCTCATAAACCTTGTCAATTCATGGCAGGGGGTAAGCCATCAGATGAAAGCCTTCCACAGATAATTGCATATCTATTCCTAGATTCTGATGAGATGGTTGTATGGATCCAAGAATAACACAACTAGTCTCTTTNGCAGATAATTAATTGCATATCTATTCCTAGATTCTGATGAGATGGTTGTATGGATCCAAGAATAACACAACTAGTCTCTTTAGAAAGTGATTGTCCACCCACAGCCTTTAATGTTCATATTTTTGTCAATATTCCTATTCATGTTGATACATGTATTCTCTATGAATAAGGAGCTTTTTCTCCATCTCTCTTTTTTTAATCTGGGCCCTTACCAGAATCACACCCAAATTTCTACTAACAGTCTTTTCAAGGCAGGCTAAGTTTTTTTCCTATTAAATGTCTCCAGACTTTTCCGGTCTCTACTCTTTACCCAGTTTCAAGGCCACTTCCACGTTTTTCCTTGTTTGTTACAGCAGTGCCCCACTTCATGATACCAAAACATATAGTGGTTTTCAGGACTGCTTTAACAAATTATCACAAACTAGATGGCTTAACACAACAGAAATTTAATTTCTCAAAGCCAGTTCATGCTTCTTCCATTTCCTATAGGGGTGGATTCTTCCTTGCTTCTCTTAGCTTCTGGTAGACCAAGGCATTCCTTGCCTTGCAGCTACATCACTCCGATATCTGCCTCTGTCATTAGCTGGTGTTCCCCTGTGTGTTTCTGTCTTCACATGGCATTTTTCTCATTGGTCCCATTGAATTAGGGCACACCCTAAAGACCTCATATTAACTTATTATTGCAGACCTTATTTCCAGATAAGGTCCTGTTTACATCACCTGGAAGTTAGGACTTAAACATATCTTGTTGATGGACATAGTTCAATCCATAACACTCTCTTAATCAGATCAGATCTCAAGGGACTGAGATAGAGAATCTCAGAATCTTAAATTCTATTTTGGGATTGATTAGGTGCCTAGAGTGGAATTTTAGGAAAGGAATCTATCCTATCCACACTGCTGAAGAAGAATGCTATTGCTGAGTATTATAAAGATNTTAGGTGCCTAGAGAGGAATTTTAGGAAAGGAATCTATCCTATCCACACTGCTGAAGAAGAATGCTATTGCTGAGTATTATAAAGATCCCCAGCTGGAAGGCTGTCTACCTTCAATAAACACTGATCCTGTGAGGGCACCTGGGTGGCTCAGTAGGGTAAGTGTCTGCCTTCAGCTAGGGTCATGATCTCTGGATCCTGGTACGGAGCCACAGGTCAGGCTTCCAGCTCAGTGGGGAGTCTGCTTCTCTCTCTCTCTCTCTCTCCCTCTGCCCCTCCCCTTAAAAAACAAGAACAAAAACAAACACTGATCCCATGAAATGTGGGGAGTTTTCTAGCGGGTCAAGAGGCTGAAACCATGAGCATAAGCCTGCATACCACACACCAATTTAGCTGAAGTCAAAACTTTTTTCTTTTGGCAATGATTATTTCTTAAGTAACATATTTTTAAAACTAAGTTGAAAGTTGGAAAGTTGGTCTGTGTGAATTAATAACACATTAATATGTTATTAATGTTAGATATCGGCCAGTGTGGGTTCTNGAACCATGAGCATAAGCCTGCATACCACACACCAATTTAGCTGAAGTCAAAACTTTTTTCTTTTGGCAATGATTATTTCTTAAGTAACATATTTTTAAAACTAAGTTGAAAGTTGGAAAGTTGGTCTGTGTGAATTAATAACACATTAATATGTTATTAATGTTAGATATCGGCCAGTGTGGGTTCTATGAAAATGTATGACTGCCAATACAGTGAAAAGGGAGAAATAAAATTATTTCTTCCTAGAATTGCTTTGAATGGACTATGAAAGGGCTTCACAAAATTATATTAATTACTATTAAGCCAAAATAAAAAATTATAAAAGGTAAGTACAAATCAAGAAATAGAAGTTGATGTATACTTAGGCCTATATATTCTATTATGTATCATAAAATCTTAAGGTTCTCAGGTGTATCATCAACTAAATTGAGACTTTCAGGTCTTTCTCTGAATTTTTAATTTTATGTTTATGGGCACCTTGCTTTCCTATGTAAATTATAGTAATTCAACTCTCATACTCCTGGGCTATAATATTTTGAGCTCCAAAAGAAACTTTTGGAGAATAACTACAAATTATATAACTCCGTTGTTTGCAATGTAGTCTGTATTCACAATTTTGAAGTAGTAGTGACTCAGGAGATCTCGAGCACCACACTTTTTCTTGTACTTTGCCTCAAATATGTAAGTATTTTTAAATTAAAATTATCACTAGCGAAAGCTGATTTAAAGGGGAAAATATGGATTAGGCAATTTAGTTATTTAGTGACGCAAACTTTAGAATTTTAGCATTGACACCATTTTTTGAAGTACAGAAATTTTATCAAAATGCCATGACCATCTTTTTTGCTTCTGGCTTAACCTTCTATACATACTCCCCAATGTGCTGCCGGCTTTTGTTGATTGACAGATTGCAGATGCACAGTACAACATCCGAACATATATTTTGGCTACAAAGAAAAAAAAGCACAGATTAATCTGTATTCGGTTTGGCAGCTCTGGGTAGAATCATCCTTGCATCTTTTGTTAATTTCTCCCACGACTGATTGGCATGTATTTCAATTATCATCCAGGGCAGGATATCTGAAAGAAAATTTTCTGGCACTCAGGTTATTAGATCATTTTACTGCTTCACAATTTCCTATTTTATTATACAGGTTATTCCTAAAATAAAAGCTCCATCTCCTAACTTGTTCAGAGTAATAATGAACATTCTTTTTTTTTCTTGTTTATTTCTTTTTTGAGGACAACAAATCAATTTAATATTCTGTCACTCAATTACTCATATCATGATTATTAGGCATATTTTATAGAATATTCTGAGGTATGTATCTTCAAGTTTCATTCTCTAACTTAAGTATTTTTAACATCTTTAGTCTATATTTTATGTAACATAAAATTCCCCTTCGTAATGGACAGTTCACACATTTTTAGTAAATTTATACTGTTGTGCAACAATCATTTCAATAAATTTTTAAGTCACTTTCATCATCTTGAAAAGTTTGTTCATGTCCTTTTGGAGTGAATTCTTACTCCCAACACCAGCACTTTTGTGTATGTCTAGTAGTTTTTGCCTGATTCAATGTCATAAAGTTTTTTTTCTATATGTGTGTGTTTAAGTCTTACAGTTTTAGCTTTTGCTTTTAGGTCATTTTGAGTTAGTATTTTTTATGGTGTGAGGTTAAAGGCTTATACATGTTTATATATTTCTATTTACATATATGTATATATGTGCATGCGTGTGCGTGTATATATGAATATGCAGTTGTTGAAGGAACTTTCGTTTCTTCATTGAATTGTCATTGCAAATTTCTCAGAGATCGTTTGAAAATACAGGTAAAGGTTTATTGGTGTACTCTCAATTAGTTTCACTGACTTATTAAGTCTTTAGACAATACCACACTGTCTTGGTTTTTGTAGCATTATGTAAGTTTCAAAATTAACTATGGTACATCTTCCACCTTAGTTCTTCTTTTACAAAAACTATTTTCACTATTTGTTCCTTTGCATTTCCATGTAAGTTTTATGTTTAGTTTGTCAATTTCTGCAGTGCTGTAAATGCCTACTGGGCTTTTGATAGAGATTGGAATGAAAAAATAGGTACATTTTCAGAGAATTGCCCTCTTAACAATATTCAGTGTTCCATTCCATGATCACAGAGTATCTCTGTGTTTATTTTGATCTGCTTTAATATTTCTTAGCAATGCTTTATAGATTTCAGTGTATAAGTTTTCATGTTTTGGTTAATTTTATTTCTAGATATTTTACAATTTTGGTTGCTATTGCTAATGGATTTTTTAAATTTCATTTTTTAGTGTTTAATGTTATTATATAGAAACACCGTTTATATTCATGATGCTCTTTTAATCTATGACCTTGCTAAACTTATTAGTTCTATTCGTTTTATTATGGATTCTGTAGGATTTTCTATATAAAGGATCATGTTATTTACAAATAAAGTTGGTTTTATTGCTTCCTTTCCAATCCAGATTCCTGTATGTATGTATACATGTATGTATTTATGGCCTTATTGCATTGGTCAGACCTAAAGTGAAATGTTGAATATAAGTGATGAAAATTGATAGTCTTACTTTGCTCCAAATTTAAGGAGAAAATATTTACTCTTTCACTATTAAGTATGATGTTAATCATATGTTTTTCAAAAATACCCCTCAACAGTTGTAAAACTTCTGCTGAATTGTTTTTGTCAGGAACTGGCTTATGTAAAATTCTTTGGTATCTATGGAGGTGACTATGTGTTTTTATCATTCATTCTGTCACTATCACTTAAATAATACATTAATTGGTTTTCGGATGCTAAAAAAATCATGCATTCCTGAAATGAATTCCACTTGGTTATGATATATAAATTTTTTTATAAGTTGTTAAATGTGATTTGTTAATATTTTGTTAAAGACTTTTGTGTCTATGTTCAAGAGGAATGATGCTCTATAATATGTCCATTTTTGTGATATTTTTGTCTGATTTGGTATTACAGTGTCCTGGAATGTAGAATGAGCTGAGAAGTGTTCTCCACTATTGTCTGAAAGACTTTGTGAAAGTTATTGTCAATTCTTTAATATTTGATAAAATTCAGAGTGAAGTCACTTGGGTAGGCTTTTCTTTGTGGGAAGATTTTAATTGCTAATTATACATATTTTACTAGTGAGTAGCATAATAAGTAATAAGTCTACATAGATAACTTTGTTTACTTTAGTGAGTCAGTTTGCATAATTTGTGTCTTTCTAGATATTTTTCTATTTCATCTAAAATGTCTAATTTGCTAGCATACACTTAATTGTACATGACAAAATCTTTGCTTTCAGTATATAGTTAGCAGTGATACTCTCTTTCTCTTT
Source organism: Ailuropoda melanoleuca (assembly GCF_002007445.2). NCBI lineage: Eukaryota > Metazoa > Chordata > Mammalia > Carnivora > Ursidae > Ailuropoda > Ailuropoda melanoleuca. Next base: position 3,092,669 of record NW_023179820.1, read on the forward strand.
CCTCCTTTCGTGGATGGACTACATTTGTTTCTTTTTTTTTGTTAATCCTTTTAGTGAGCCATAATGTGGTTTCATTGATTTTCTCTCTTGTTGGTTTCTTTTAGAATTTCTGCTCTATAGTTCATTATTTCCCTCTGTCTGCTTGATTGGGGCTTAGGTGAGTTATTTCCTAGTTTCCTAAAATGAAAGCTTAGGTTAGTAACTTGTTACCTTTCCTCTTTTTTTGATATAGTATTAAACATATAATTTTTTTCTCTAAATACTATTTAGCTGCATTTCATAAACTTAATATGTTCTGTTTCATTTTCATTCAAGAAAAAAAATTTTAAAGTTTAATTTGTAATTTATTTGACCTACATATTATCACAACTGTATTGTTTAATTTCTAAATAATTGTAGTTTCCCAATTTTGTTCTTGTGGTGGATCTCTAATTTCTTTTTTTTTTTTTGCCATAGAATATACTTTGCATGACATTAATTTTTTTACATTTATTAAGTCTTTTTTTAGTGGACTTGCATAAAATCTACCATTAGAATGTTCTACTTTTTAAACATGTTTATTATTCAGTTGTTGGATAGAGTATTTTAAAATGTCTACCAGGTCAAATTCACTGATGATGTTCCCGAGTTCTCTATAGATTTCCTGACTTTTTAAATCTTGTTTTATTAATTGTTTAGAAAGGACAGTTGAAGACTTCAATTGCTACTGTTAAACTTTCTAATGCTCTTCAATATTTTGTCATTTTTTTTGTTTCCTATATTTTGGGTCTCTGTTCAGTATTATGATTACATAATTTTCAGGTTGCGTATAACGACAAATTTATCGTTATGAACATCACTCTTTTCTCTTGTAACATTTCTTGTTTTAAAATGTATTTTGTCTGATATTGATAAAGCAGTCCAGCTTTCTGATGGTGACTGTTTGTATGTTGTATCAATTGCTGTTTTTTTCATCTGTTTATGACCTTGAATTGAAGATGTGTTTCTTATTGACAAAATATAGTTGCATCTTGATTTTTAATCAGAGATGACAAATCTGCTTCTTGAATAGAATGTTTAGTCCATTCACATTTAATGTTAGTATCATATTCTAGTTGCCTGCCATTTGTTACTTATTTTTTAATTATCTACGTCTTTTCAGCTTCTCTGTCCCATTTTTAAAAGATTTATTTATTTATTTATTTACTTATTTATGAGACACAGAGAGAGAGAGCGGGGAGGGCAGAAGGAGAGAATCTTGAGCAGACTTTGTACTGAGTCAAATGCTTAACTGACTGAGCCACCCAGGTGCCCTGTTCCCCTTTAAAATCTCCTTTTGTGCTAAGCATTTTTAGTATGCTATTTTATCTGTTTATATTTTTACTACATTATTTTGAATTATTTTCTTAGAGCTCATCTATGAGTAAGGGTTGGCCGACTTTTTTCTGTAAAGAATCACATAATAGATACTTTAGACTTTGGGGCCCATATTTCCTTCATCACAGCTGATCAGCTCTTCCATTGTAGTGTGAAGGTAGGCACAGTCAATATACTCATGAGGAAGCATGACTATTTTTCAATAAAAATTTAAGTATAAAACTAGTGGTGGGCCAAATCTAATCTATGGGTCAGTTTTGTCCTCTTTAAGTTGTAAGGATTGCACTGTGTATATTAATTTGTTACAATCTACTTCAGAACCATAATAGATTATGATAAAATAGACAAAGTTTGCTATATTTCCTTATTCCACTCCCCTTTTGTTATTTTATAATATAAATAACATATATTATATCTATATATTAATAAGCCCCAAAATGCAGTGTGATAATTTTTACTTCATATCATTTTATGATTTTAAATAGGTTAATAGAAGAAATGAGAATATACATTTATAGATTCTTTTGCATAAACCCACACAATTACCTTTCCAGAAATCTTAAAATTTCTTTCTGTCAATTTTAATTGCTATTTCGTTTTTTCCTTTCAGCCTAAAGGATTTATTTTAGTATTTCCTGTAAGGTCTGGTAGTAACATATTTCCTTAGGATTCTTTCTTCCTGAGAATGTGTATATTCTTTGCCTTCTTTTCTGTAGATGAGTTTTACTGGTTACATTCTTAGTTGGCAATACTTTTCTGTCATCAATTTGAATATAATAAAATACTGTTTTTCTGCTCATTATTTCTGATGTCAGACATTAATCATGTTGTATATGATTGATCATTTATTTCTTGCTGCTACCAAGTTTTTTTCTTTGTCTTTGACTTTCAACAGTCTAATTGATGTGGCTAGATGTTATATCTTTGTCTTTATTTGGGATTTGTTTGGCTTCTTAAGTCTGTAGATTAGAATTTTCAATAACATTTGGAAAGTTGAATTATTATTTCTTCGTGTATTTTTCTTCCCCTTTCTCTTTCTCCTTTTCTCCTGTGGTTCAATTTCACGTATGTTGCTCTGCTAGCAATTTTCTCATAGGTTTGTGAAGTTATGTTCCTTTTTATTTAATCTTCTTTCTCCTTGTTCTTAGATTGGTTAATTCATTTTGCTATATCCTCAAGTTCATGGATTCTCTCTTCTCCCCCTCAAATTTTCTGTTAAACTTTTCTAGAAAATTTATTTTAACCAGTGTACTTTTTAACCCCAGAATTTCCGATTGATTTAAAAAAAATAATTTCTATGCTTTTTGAGACTCTCTATTTGTTGCGTTATTATTGTTCTACTTTAACTCTTTAGATATTATTTCCTATAGCTCTTTGAAAGTATTTATAAAAGCTGCCTTGATTTTTTCGCTGAATCTCACATCTGGACAGTCAGAAGGAATACATACAGACCTTTTTTTTTTTCTTTCTATACTTTCTTGTTTTTTTAATTATGTTTATTTTTGGGGGGCATAATAATGAGTATTTTGATAATTTACTGGAGCAACTCTGAATTCTGACTTTTTCCACTAAGTGTTGTTGTCATTTTGTTTGTTTGTTTTGTAATTTTTCTGGACATATTTATGAAGCTTCTCTTCCCTACAATGTATGTGTGTTATTTCTCTGCTCTGATTTGTGATGTTTTTAAGTCTGGATTCCTGTTATTCCAAACTTCTGTGTTTGAATAGTTTCGGATCCATTTTAAGATTGATAAAAAGATATACTCAAGGACCTGTAGTCAGTAAACTTTCTAATCCCTGCTGTAAGATCTATGTGTGTTCTGAGAGAGTTTTTAAATGTCAGGTCATTTTAAAGCTTCCTTAGCTCTTACTTCTGATGGACTCATTCATGCCACCTGTGCACACGCACAGAGGTCTTTTGCCAGGGATGTCTGGATGTGTTAACATCCCCATTTCTGCTGTGCATGTGCACTGACTCCTATCAATCAGGAATATGTGAACAGTTTATAAAGTCCCATGGACCTTAATGACTATCTCAACTTCTAAAACACCCTGTTAAATGCTATGCTGCTCCGTTAGTCTGTTGTTTGCCCCAGATAGGACTTGGATCTCTGGCTGATCGAGCCACTGGCCTTTCTTTAGTTGCCAGCAGGATTGCCAATTTAACTGACAATGCTCCAAATCAAATGAGATTTTCCCAAGTGATTGTGAAGGTACTGGTTTTCATAGGCTGTCCCATCCTGTTTTAGCTACTATGCCAACAGAACCAAGACACTTCTGGGACAGCCTTCGGCAAAACAGCCACAGTCTGTTGGGCACAATTTTTCATGGCTTTTAGCTTAAGTTCAGTAGTCTCCATGAACAAATACTTCTAGGTTTGTTATATGGCTTTGGTCAAAATCCGGAGCTCTAAAATAGCTGATTTTGATCATTTGGCCAGTTTTGTAGTTGATTTTTAAGAGAAAGATGTGTCTATTCATGCGAGAGGTCAGAAAAACCATTTTTATATAAATGCTTATACAAAAAGCTAATGGTACTTAGACATCTTTTTTTCTTTTCAAATTCACTGTTCAATAGTTGATGTCAGTTTTGTACCCACAGATTATCCTGTGGTGGTTACATGTAACCAAACACAGCAAATATAATCAAAGCCTTTCGATGAGAGAAATGGCTTATAATAGAGGAGGAATTAGGCAATTGGAAACCCTGGCTAACTTCATTACCAATGTACAATTTTACGTCTTAAATTTGTGAGTTTTGTGTAAAGCAATATATTCTTTCACTACCAGAATTCTATTCTTTGGAAATAGTGTATGATATACATAAACTATAAGATTATTTAAAAAACTACTTCAAGCATTCATTCACTTTGTGTAATAGTTCATTGTCGTCTTAACACAGATCTATATCTGTGTCATGATGTATTCCTGTTTATTGGGAAAAAATGAACTGTCAAAATGATGTAACTATGTTTGCTTGTGCTTTTCATTTGCTTAATGCATCATACATTCGGACTACCCAGTCAGTAGTTTTGCAATGTCTGATTATTCAAAATTGTGAATCTTTGGTTCTGCAAATAATACCACATGGTTTCCTCAATCTACAATTACTAGAAAAACCTATAGTGTGTAAATTAATACTTCCTTGGGCATCCTTAATATGTTGATGTAACTTTTATTTAGGACTTCTTTAAACTTTAAGTGCCCCATTTTATGTACAAACTCATGATTTTGTATTCATACTCATTTCATGTTGAATAAATATACCTACCTCTTAAAGACAGCCCCTATCCCTAATACTAGATGGCTCATTTGGAGAAAATACTATGCTAAATATTGTGTGGTGGTACAGAATTTTAAATATACTGTATTTTTGTTTTGGCCAAAATCTAGATGACCAAAATTTACATGACTTTGCATAAGTTATTTGTGAATCTTTTCTTTAATTATTTTATTACTGAAGTGAGAGTAAACTATTATGTTTTAATGCTTAAAATTACTAATTATGAACACATTCATAATTAAAATTAAGATGTTTGTAATTATAATCAAGTATGAGCATGTTTTTAATTTTTATATGTATTAGTAAGAGTACAGTCTCAAATTAGATGATGCAATAGCTGGAAGTCATCATGCAGCATTTTCTTCAGGTAATCCCAACTCTCCATGTTATAAAGTAATTATGAAGAAAATTTGAAAAGATGTCTTTGTTCATTTTTAAAGATAATGTTTCCATTGTGAAAATTATACACTAACATTTTAGAATATTAAGAAAATACAGAAAATGTATACAAGTCAAAGCAAATAATCAATAATCCCACAATCTACAACACTAATTCTTTATAGAAAAATCCATCAGTCACTGAAAAACATGTTTATTTCTCAGTAGTTATATCTGGACTCTCCTTTTGAAATTTAACAATTCGTAAAATTAAGTTCCTTCTCCCTTTTTTTCTTTTTCTTTCCACATTTTACATTGAGTACCAGAGGCTCTGAGCGCTCAGAGACAGTACCGGATAACTTCAACAAAGTCTTCTTCTCATTTAGATTACGTTCTGGGGAAGTCAAAAGCTAAAGCGTTCAAAGACCAGAGACAAGGTTGTATGCACAATAAAATCAGCACCTCAATATCACCAAATCTTTAGGTTCTTCCTCTTGTTCTTTTTTATTCCTCTTAGTTCTTAATTCACTCTTAGGTTGCTTTCATTGTCCCATTACATAGGCAATCTGTGCTTCAATCTGTACCAAATACCTCCTGTTCAAGTCAGGAGGACATAAAGCAAGCCTGACTCCTGAGCCTGGAATAAAAATTATTTCCTTTCTTTGATTATGTCATTAAGTCACGCACCAAACCCTGGGACAGTAAAAATCATCTTCAGGTTCATTTACTTCAAAAATGCTGTCATCCAGGTTGTACTTCAAGATTTTTGGAAAAGCTTACAGAACACATGGATGCAGGTTCTGGTTCAAGACAACAATATATCATCCTGAACTTGCCTTCTTCCATGGACGCACTGAGTCTACACTTAAACAAGGAATAACTTCCTCTTAAAAAAATGTAAAGGTTGACTGAGTGACTACTACACATCAGGCAAACAAGAAGAAAACCACATCAAAGTGTGCAGGAGGGGCTGGAACACAATCTTGCCATAAACATCACTTTTGGTGAGGCAACCCACAAGTGGGAGGAAACTCAAATCCTGGAGCTTCTCCTTGAGGAGTCAAGGATTTGAACCTTACATTGGGTACCTCAACTTTTAGGTCCTGCCCCTGAGAGAAGAGCCCTTAAAACTTCTAACTTTGAAAACCAACAGGCTCAAGTCCTGAGAATCACGAGATTGTAGTGATATTACAGATAGCTCTCAAAGGGCCCATGTAATCAGACATATCTGCCCCAGTTCCCAGCTCAGAGGAAGCCAGTCATGCTCAGACTTAAAAGTGAAGGAGGCTTATATTGAAGTGTCAGGCTGAGTACAAGCATCTAATTTAACACACACCCTTAGGAGCTTGCTGGAATACTTTCCAGGGCGAGAGACTGCTGGGTACCATATTTGCACTATCCCTTTGCCATGCTGCAAAGCACCTGTCACTATGAGAAGAAAGCTTTTACATACATCTGGTGCCCTCATCTTTGTAACTGCTATCCAGGGGACATCTGTTGACTGCTTGGCTTTGGAGAACAAGGAAGCTTGCATTCCTTGTCCTATGGGACTGTAATAATTGGTGTCACCTAGAAAGGAGCGCATACCTCTGATTTTTTGACTGCTGCCAGGAGACTTGTGGTTATGGTGGCCAGTGGGGTTATGCTCAAGGATCCCTTGGGACTCTAATCAAAGAAGAAAGGGTTTTTAAACAGCTGCTATCCTTAGGGCATGGCAAGAGACAATAGACCCAGGAGCTCCATCTTTGTGTGAAGCAGGCTTATTAGCTAGTAATCATAGTTCCAGCCTGAGGGATAGGCTTGCGATTAAACATCTATCTAGGGTCTAACTGAAAGACCTCAGAGCCGTAGGCACTATCTTTACACTCTTTCTCTGCTGGACTCCAGAGCTCCAGTGTCTCTTGAGGGAAAGATATGTGGCTGATTCCCTGCTTTTTATATTTGATGCTCTGGTTTTTGCAGTTGCTACCCAGGGAACATCCCTTGATTGCCTGTCTTTGGTGGCCAGGGGGTTTACATTCCTGGGTCCCCTGAGACTGTGGTAATCAGAGAGATGGCACTTGCCTACAGCATGCTACAGACCAAGGCATGCCTCCCTTTCCCGCCCCCTGCTGTCTTTCTTTGAAGAAGGCCCCTTTGTACTTTTTGTATGTCTTGGATCTTTGGCTTGAGGGGCTGGCTTCAGGTTTGACATACTTCTAGTAGACTATGGAGCTGCTCTCAAAGAATGTAAGCTGTGAACACCATTTTGGTGCTCTCTCTCTGCCTTGCTCCAGCCTGCCGGTTACCACCCAGAAAAGAGCTTATATGCTATCTGGAGCCCTTCTTTTGTGACTAACTGCCAGGGGACACTGCTAGATTGTCTGGCCAGCAGGGTTACACTTGTGGTCCCATATGATATATCTGCATACTTTTAAAACCTGCTGCTTGAGGGTTTGCCTTCCAGACAGTCTGAATCTAGATGCCAGTATGCTCTCCTTAGGGACACTAACAGGTCTTGGCATACCCTTAGAGCTATAAAAAGATAATAGGCTGCTTGGATTAGAACAAAGGTCTAAGTGGAAACTAAGAGCTGAGGCAGGATTGAACAATAAGATTCTTCTCCTACATGAGGCCACTTCAAGATTAGAAGTGGTGGGGTTTTTTTATCTGCTGTATAGAAACCGACACAGAGAACCAAGCAAATGAAGAAACAAAGGAATGTGTTCCAAATGAAAGAAAAAGATGAAAACCTCAGAAAAAAACCCTTACTAAAATGGAGATCAGTAATTTAGCTGATAAAGATGTTTACTGGATTCAGGAGATGAATGGATGGACATAGTGAGAACTTCAACAAAGAGATGGAAAATGTAGAAAGAAAATGTAATAAAGAAGTCACAGGCCTGAATAATAAAATAATTGAACTGAAAAAATACAGCAGGTTAGTTGAAGCAGAAGAAAGTATCAGTCAAGCTGAAGACCAGGTGGTAGAACTCACCCAGTCAGAGCAGCAAATAGAAAAAAGAATGAAGAAAAGAGAAGGTAGTTTAAGGAGCATGTGGGACAACATCAAGCAGACCAACATTCACAGTGTGAGGTCCCAGAAGGAGAACAGAGAGAAAGGAGGAGAAGTCAAATTTGAAGAAATATTATCTGAAAATCTCCCTAACCTGGAGAAGGAAACAGACATCTGGATCTACGAAGCTCAGAGAATTTCAAATAAGATGAGCCCAAAGGGACCCACATGAAGACATATAATTAAAATGTCAAAAGATAAAGACAAGGAGAAAATATTAAAAGCAGCAAGAGAAAAACAACCTGTTATATACAAGGGAAACCCCATAAGTCTATCAGCAGATTTTTCAGCAGAAGCTTTGCAGACCAAAAGGGTCTTCATAGATTCAGTGATGAAAGAAAAAAACTTCTAACCAAGAATACTCTTCTTAGCAAAGTTACTATTCATAGTAAAAGGAGAGATGAAGTTTTCCGGAAAAGCAAAATTTAATGGAGTTCATTACTGCTAAACCAGGCTTCCCAGAAATGTTAAAGAGACTTCTTAAGGCCAAAAACAAAGGCAGTAATTATTAACAAGAAAAGCTATGAAAGAATAAATATTCCTGGAAAGGTAAATCTGTAGTAAAGATAGTACATTGATTACTTATGAAGCTAGTATGAAGGTTAAAAGACAAAAGTAGTAAAAAAGAACTCTGCTTACAATAATTAGTTAAGAGATGCATGTATAAAAAATGTAAAATGTGACATCAAAACATTGGGGATGGGGGAGAGAGTAAAATTGTTGAGCTTTAGATTGTCATCAAACTTAATATATTATCAATCAAGAGTAGACTGCTCTAAGTCTTTATATGTAAGCCTCATGGTAACCAGAAAGCAAAAGCTATAGTAAATACACAAAAGATAAAGAGAAAGGACTATAAGTATACCACTAAGGAAAGTTATCAAACCACAAAGGAAGAGAGTAAGAGAAGAAGAAAGGAACAGAGAGGACTGCAAAAACAGCCAATAAATAATTAACAAAGTGGCACTAAGTACATACTTATCAATAATTGTTTTAAAGGTAAATAGACTAAATTGTTCAAAAGACATAGAATAGCTAAATGGATTAAAAAACAAGACCCATCTATATGTTGCCTACAAAAAACTCACATTAGAATAAGGAAATACACAGACTGAACTGAAGGGATGGAAAAAGATATTCCATGCAAATGGAAACAAACAGAAGGCTGGAGTAGCTATACTTATATCAGACAAAATAGGTTTTAAAACAAAGACTGTAATTGGAGAAGGAAAAAGATGGCAGAGGAGTAAGGGGCCCCTTCTTCAGCTGGTCCCCTGAATCGAGCTGGATATCTACCAGACCATCCTGAACACCCACGA
>NW_023179820.1:3102157-3102441 GCF_002007445.2 Ailuropoda melanoleuca
CTATGCTACCCAGAGCAATCTACACTTCCAATGTCATGCAGATGAAAATACCAATGACATTTTTCAAAGAACTGGAACAAACAGCCCTTAAATTTGTGTAGAACCAGAAAAGGTCCTGAATTGCCAAGGAATTGTTGAAAAGGAAAAACAAAGCTGGGGGCATCATGTTGCCAGATTTCAAGGTTTACTACAAAGCTGTGATCACCAAGACAGCATGGTACTGGCACAAAAACAGACACATAGACCAATGGAACAGAATAGAGAACCCAGAAATGGACCCTTGG
>NW_023179820.1:3102691-3174760 GCF_002007445.2 Ailuropoda melanoleuca
GGCCACAGCAACTTTTTTCATGACACATCTCTAAAGGCAAGAGAAACAAAAGAAAAAATGAACTTGTGGGACTTCATCAAAATCAAAAGCTTCTGCCCAGCCAAGGAAACAGTCAAAAAACTAAGAGGCAGCCCACAGAATGGAAGAAGATATTTGCAAATGACACTACAGATAAAAGAGTTGTATCCAAGATCTACAAAGAACTTCTCAAACTCAATACACGGGAAACAAATAATCAAATCAAAAAATGGGCAGAAGATATGAACAGACACTTTTCCAATGAAGACATACAAATGGTTAATAGACACATGAAAAAATGTTCAAAATCATTAGCCATCAGGGAAATTCAAATCAAAACCACATTGAGATACCACCTTATGCCAGTTAGAATTGCAAAAAATGGACAAGGCAAGAAACAACAAGTGTTGGAGAGGATGTGGAGAAAGGGGATCCCTCTTACACTATTGGTGGGAATGCAAGTTGGTACAGCCACTTTGAAAAACAGTGTGGAGGTCCCTTAAAAAGTTAAAAATTGAGCTACCCTATGACCCTGCAATTGCATTCTGGGTATTTACCCCAAAGATACAGATGTAGTGAAGAGAAGGGCCATATGCACCCCAGTGTTCATAGCAGGATTGTCCACAATAGTTAAATTGTGGAAGGAGCCAAGATGCCCTTCAACAGATGACTGGATTAAGAAGATGTGGTCCATATATACAATGGACTATTACTCAGCCATCAGAAAGAACAATTACCCAACATTTGCAGCAACACGGATGGGACTGGAGGAGATTATGCTAACTGAAATAAATCAAGCATAGAAAGACAATTATCATATGGTTTCACTCATTTATGGAACATAAGAATAGCAGGAAGATCGGTAGGAGAAGGAAGGGAAGAATGAAGAGATGGGTAAACAGAAGGGTGAATGAACCATGAGAGACAATGGACTCTGGGAAACAAACTGAGGGCTTCAGAGGGGAGGGGGGTGTGGGACTGGGATAGCCTGGAGATAGGTATTAAGAAGGGCACATATTGCATGGTGCACTGGGTGTTAACGCAAGTAATGAATCATGGAGCACTACATCAAAAACTTGGGATATACTGTATGGTGACTAACATAACGTAATAAAAAATTATTTAAAATATAAAGCAAAAAATATAAAACAAAGACTGTAATTAGAAACAAAGATAGACATTGCAAAATAATAAAGGGGTTAATCCAACAACAGGATATGACTTTTATAAATATTTATGCATCCAACAGAGGAACACCTAAATATGTAAAGCAAATATTAACAGACCTCAATGGAGAAATATATAGAAATACCAAAATAGTAGGAGACTTTAATACCCAACTTACATCAATGGATAGATCATCCAGACAATACAGTAAGTATTGGTTTTGAATGAGACATTATTAGATCAGATGGACTTATACATATATATTTATATATACAACATTCCAGCTAAAAGCTACAGAATATATATTCTTCTCAAGTGCACATGGAACATTTTTCAGAATATACCATGTTAGGTCACAAACAAATCTTAATAAATTTAAGAGGATGGAAGTCATGTTGTGTCTTTCCTGATTACTATGGCATGAAGCTGGATATTAATTACATAAAGAAAACTGGAAAATTCATAAAAACATGGAGACTAAATAACATGCTACTGAACAACTGATGGGTCAAAAAAGAAAACAAAGGATAAATAAAAAAGAACCTGGAGGCCGTTGAAAATGGATACATAGCATCAAAATTTGTGAGATGCAACTGAAAACAGTTCTAAGAGGAAAGATCATAGTGATAAATGCCTACCTCAAAAAACAGGAAAAATTCTCAAACAACCTAACTTTACACTTCAAAGAACTAGAACAAGAGGACAAATGAAACCCAAAGTTAGTAGGAGAATAGAAATAACCAAGATTAGAGCAGAAATAAATGACATAGAGACTAAAAAGGCAATGGGGAAGATGAATATAATTAAGAGCTGATTTTTGGCGAGATAAAATTTGCAAGCTAAAACTCATCAGGGAATAAAAAAGAAGATTCAAATAAGTAAAATCAGAAATGACAGAGAAGACTTTATAACTGACACCACAGAAATACAAAAGATCATAAGAAACTACCATAAACAATTATTGCCAACAAATTGGCAATCTAGAAGAAATAGATAAATTCCTAGAAACATACAACCTAGCTAGACTGAATCATGATAAAATGGAAAATCTGAACAGATCCATTACTAGTAAGAAGGTCGAATCAGTAATCAAAAACCTCCCAACAAACAAAAGCCCAGGACCAGATGGCTTCATTGGTGAATTCTATAAAACATTCAAAGAACAATAGAATTAATACCAATTCTTCCCAGACTTTCCCAAAAAATAGCAGAGGAGGGAACTCTTGCAAACTCATTTTATGAGGCCTGCATCTGTCTGTTACCACAAACAGACACAGGTACCTCAAGAAAAGAAAATTATAGACCAATACCCCTGGTGAACATGGAAGCAAAAATCCTCAACGGAATATTACCAAACTGAATTCAGCAATACATTAAAGGAATCATACATCAAAATCAAGTGAAATTTATTCCAAGGATACAAGGATTGTTCAACATCCACAAATCAGTCAATGTGATACACCACAATGTGACACACCACATTAACAAAGTGAAGGATAAAAATCATATGATCATCTCAAAAGATGCAGAAAAAGCATTTGACAAAATTCAACATCCGTTTAAGATATAAACTCTCAACAAAGTAGGTGTATATAGAATGGTCCTCAACATAATGAAGACCATATATGACAAGTCAACAGCAAACATCATATTCAGAGTTGAAAATGTCAAAACTTTTCCTTTAAGATCAGGAATAAGACACGGATGCTCAGTCTCACCACTTTTATTCGATGTCGCACTATTGTATGTCTTAGCCAGATAAATTAAGCAAGGAAAAAAAGTATATACATCGGAAAGGGGGACGTAAAACTGTCACTATTTGCAGATGAGATGGTATATATAGAAAATTCTAGAGACTCTATCAAAAAACTATTAGAACTAATAAATTCAGCAAAGTTGCAGGATACAAAATCAAAATACAAAAATCTGGTGCATTTCTATACACTACTAATGAGCTATGAGAAAGTAAAAAAGAAAGTAAGCCCATGCACAATTGCACTGAAAAGACTACAATACCTAAGAGTAAATTTAACCAAGGAGGTGAAAGACTCATACTGAAAATTATAAGACATTAATGAAAGAAGTTGAAGAAGACAGAAATAAATGAAGATATTCCAAGTTCATGGATAGAAAAGTAAATATTGTTAAAATGTCTACACTGCCCAAAGCAGTCTACAGATTAAATGCAATTACTATCAAAATTCTACAGGTAATTTTCAATGAAATCCACAAATAGTCTTAAAATTTGTATGGAACTAACCAACCAACCAACCAGCCAACTAACCAAACAAACAAACAAACAAACAAACAAAAAACAAAACTTCAGATCACTAAAGCAATCTTGAGAAAGAAAAACAAAGTTGGAGGTAAACTCTCTCATTTCAAATTATAGTACAAAGCTATAGTAATTAAAATAATATGGTATGGGCATAAAAATAGACTCATAGATTAATAGAATGGAATAGAGAGCCCAGAAATAAACCAATATGTATGCGGTCAATTCATTTATGATAAAAGATCCAAGAATATACAATGGGGAAATGACAGTTTCTTCAATAAATGGTATTGGGAAAACTGGACAACCACATACAAAATAAATGAAACTAGACCATTATCCTATACCTTCCATAAAAAATTAACTATGGATTAAAGACTTGAATCTAGGACCTGAAACCATAAAACTCCTGGAAAAATACATAGGCAGTAAGCTCCTTGACTTAGGTCTTGGTGATGACTTTTTGCATCGGACACCAAAAGCAAAAGCAAGAAAAGCAAAAATAACTAAATGAAACTATATCATATAAAAATGTTTCTTTACATCGAAGGGAATGATCAGCAAATTGAAAAGGCAACCTGATGAATGGGAGAAAATATTTGCAATTATATCAGAATCTTTGATGCTGGGGACGTGGCAGTCACTTTTTTTTTTTTTTAAGATTTTATTTATTTATTTGACAGAGAGAGAGACAGCCAGCGAGAGAGGGAACGCAAGCAGGGGGAGTGGGAGAGGAAGAAGCAGGCTCCCAGCAGAGGAGCCTGATGTGGGGCTCGATCCCATAACGCCGGGATCACGCCCTGAGTCGAAGGCAGACACTTAACCGCTGTGCCACCCAGGCGCCCCGTGGCAGTCACTTTTTAAAAGATTCACTGTTTCATTCGGGCCTGAGGGCTGCTGGCTTACAATGAGGATTTACCTTTTGTCTTATGGTGAATGGAAACTACAACTGAATTGGGGTTCTCTTTGAAAGGAAGGATTGATTGATTTGGGGTAGCAACCAACTATGTCCAAGTTTTTCATACTTTTCAGGAGTGTTTAGAAGGAGCTGGTGTGCTGGTTGTGGGAGGAGAATGCAAAGGGGCAGCTATGAAGGCCAGAGTATCACAGAAAGATTCAACTGATGTTTGAAGTGAGTCTCAAAAAATAATAACTAGGAAGACAAGTGTTTGATGTAATCTAATTTTCAGCATTAATTGTTTGATCTCTAGGCAGTGTAGAAACTATATTCAGTACAGAGGAAGAAACTGGAGGCAGAGAAACTATTTGGAAGCTATGAGTGCAAAATTGGTAAAGAGAGACTATGTACTGAATTAATTCAGTAATGAAGGACCTGAAGACAAGGCTACAGATTCAATGGTTACGTAGGAAAAGGATCAACAAAATGTAATAGTCAGTATTGTGAATGGTAAGGAATGGTTTTTTAGGTTGACAACCAGCTTTCTGCTTGAATGGTCAGATGAAGCAAACTGACTCCTGAGCCTGGAATATAAATTATTCCCTATGTCCCTGGGGCATAGGAAATATCAGGAGAAAGACAAGCTTGGAAGGCAATGGGTTGTATCTGAAGTGTTTGAGGCTTTCTAGAGCTATGCCCAGGATATAAGTGGGTAGCAATCCTGTGAGTCAACTGAGTGTGTTCATGAATAGAGACACAGATTTCTGTGTTGTTTGCAAGAGGTCATTGAAAATATGCGTCTGGTGACCATCATTTGAAGGAAAATACCCAGAAGCCTATTATATATTGTGTAACATAGTATGGAACTAGGATACAGGTTTTAAGCAAACGGTAACCTTTAAGTAACTGTAGTAGTGGAATAAAGGTCTTCTAAGACTGGAAACAGGCAGTGTTTTAGAATACTCTTCTTGAAGGTAATCATGTTCTGTGGCTTTCCACAATTCTAGGGAAGGGCCATTGCTCTTTTATTGTTCCACACAGGAAGGCACTTCAAGGTCTTGTCAAGATTAAGAATATCTTTGGCTTGTGGTATTACACCATTATGTTCCAGATAGTTTTTGTGAAATAAGTGAGAGATTCTCATGTCTATTTTTTTTTTCAATTGGCCTCTGTTATTGAACTTTTGTGAGCAAGACATGTTTTAGAAATACTCAGGAATGCCTGACTCATTTTCAGGTTCTTCTTTTGTTGATATAATGTATCTCTCAGTTGTTGTGATCTCCTGGGGATTCTACCGTCCTTTCAAAGCGTCGAATTTGTCTTTGATTATAACAAGACTCTTGCTGAAACATCCCTGAGTTTTGATATCTCAAATAGAGAGTTTGCACAGTTTAGAGGGCCTAAAATTTTTAGTAATATATTTTATTATTTTACTATGTCATGTAGAAATGTCTTTTTTCAGTAATTTCTGGCATCATTACATGGTACCAAAATAGATTAAAAATCCTGTATTCTTTTGCTTACCTTTCCTCCCATTTCCCTTTTGCTTCTAAAAAATTTTGTGAAAGAATGTTTTTACATAATCAAACCATATATTAGTCTATGGAAGTATCCTCCTTAGCTCAGTGAGTATTTTTGAACAAAGTATGAACTTGGTAATCTTCCCTATTTCAAAATATGTATGAATAATATTTCTTATGAAACTTAAAGCCAAATTAGCAAATAGTCAACCATAGAATATCCTGTTAGGAGACAGAAATTCCATAGTGTCATATGGATCATATGATATCATAATATGGCAATGCCGCTTCTTTCGCTAATCAATAAAAATTAAACACAGCAAACCAGTGTCAACAAAATTGGATCAACACCAACTAATAGTTTTTTATTCTTTCTTTGCATGACTAGTGAATGGTAATTGATAACAAGTTTATAATTAGCGAACTCATCATAGAAATATATTTAAATCATCACAACCACTGAGGCCATTGGTTTCATCCAACCTGTGAAATGAAGGAGTTGAACAGTGTCATATTTGCTGTTACATTAGCACAATATTTTCCACTACCTAGAGTGCCCTTTTTCAGTTTTATGCCTGATGAAATTCTTACTCATACTGTCAAATCCAACACGAATGCCACTTCCTTTGGGAGGTAGTCTACGTTTTCCAGAAGGTGTCTACTACGTGCTCCCTTGTGCTGCTTACCAGAGAGCATTGATGAACCTGTATTACGGCATCATTATAGTGATAGCAATGAAGACTCTTTCTTCTTAAGTCTTGTAAAGTCTTTGAGTCAAGTTTTTAATTTCATTCATTTTGCATAGTTTTCAGTTTGTTTCAGTTGCAAGTTACAAAAGTCTATTCCTGAAATGGCTTAAGCAGAAAAGGATCTGATTGGCTTGTAAGTTGTATCTGGAGACATAAGGATAGTGCTGGATTTAGGCACATCTTAAATGAGGGTCTCACAAGATATCACTAGGATCCAGTTCCTCTCTCCATCTCTCATCCTCTCTCCTTCTGGGTCATTTCTCATATGACATAGCCTCTCCCGTCACGGCAGATGGCTTCAGCCTTACAGCTTCACAAACCAAAGAGCAGCAGATTTGGGGAACCTCAGTTTCAGGATGTCTTCCACAAGTCCTGAGATTCACTATGAAATTATCAGATTGGCTCAAAATATACCCCTTTATGTTATTAGCATGGACAGGTGAAGGTGATAATCAAATTGAGTCCTGTGCCTCATCTTTGGATTATATTATAATAATATAATAGTTATTATATCATTAGGGATTCACCTCCAGGTTGTACTGAGTGAGAGTAACAAAGGAATGTGTGTTCCAAGAAAAATCTGAATTTACCCATTGCATGGGTTAGAACCTCAAGAGTACAGTGACACAAAGAGTGTATGAATAATTGAAGTAAATTTAATGCCGGAAAAACAAATGAAAGAATAGCATTTGTCTCTACTAGCCTTAAGTCCAAATTCAAGGCCCTCTCTAAAATTGTGCTTTCAAGGGCTTTATTTAAAAAGGATTAGTATATTAAAAATGCCCAAAGCTAATAAAGAGATGGAAGGCCCTCACATGAATGTTCATGGACCAGATAATGTATTTTTTCAAAATAATTTTTTAGTTTTTCATAAGAATGAATGAGAACAGTGGCATGGAAAATCAAAGTCTATAATAAATATTTCTTTCATAATTTGCAGTTCAAGAAAAAACAGTTTCTATCTTTTTTCTTCTTATGCATGTTTTAATTAAGGTGGAATGTATGTCTTTCTTGAATATACTCTGGCTGATGGGATCCCTGAAGATTGGTTGATGGGAAATCAAGCTATAGATAATCCACTGGGAGGATAACAAACAGACCTTTTTAATTTTAAAATTTATCTGTTACTTAATGGTCTCTGGAAGTTTGAGCATCATTTTAATTAAAACAAAATTCAATTTGAGTGAAATATACAGTATGACAGGAACTCAGCCAAGAGACCAATGCCAGTGACAACAAAATTTGTCACATAGGAATTCCCATTCTATATATAGAACTCTATCCCTTTTCCTACTGTATGGAAGTATCGCAAAGCACTTATTCCTTGTTGTGATCTGTAGCAAAATTACAGTCAATAAACTATTTGTATACATTTGTTGTTTCATGGCCTTCAGCTCTCTGATGACACAGACCTGTCCATTTGGTTAAGTACTCCATCCCTTACACAGAGACACAGAAGGCACTTCACGAGTGATGAGGTGTCACTGTCAAATGGAATGAAATATAAACACCTAAAGAGGATGCTTATTGATAGCAATGAACAAGTTGTGAAATGATCTTAATAAGTTAACTTTGGTAGGTTTATGAAAACCACTGTGGCAACAGTGAAAGTGCCTCCCAGACTGTTGGCTTTAGGAAATATAATTGATATAGGGCCCCCTCTGTTCTGGTCTGAATTCTATCTCTGTTTTTGCTCCACAGCTATGTTTTCTTCGGGCTGCTCTCAGATGCTGGTACTGTGGTAGGGTTAAGTGGAAGCAGTGGGATTCCTCTGATGGCTGATGATTGCTACAGACTCCCCAGTAGCCTGGCAGAAATTTCCTGAGCCTGCCAGGTAGTTTAGGAGATGACCACCTACCCTTACCTCTCCTCTTTATCCAGAGGCAGCCTTGTGTCATGGTCTGATGGGCCAGACTTCCTGGACCCATTTTCATTTTCTTTCACACACATTTGCCCCCCAAAATTATTGTGTATTTAATTCCCATCTGAGCATTTGCTTCTCAAAGGACCACGACTAATACAATCTTGGTACATTGACAAATATTTTTATTATTTGACAACCCATATGCAGTATGATGTTACTATGCTAGATTCTAGAAATGCAAAGACAAAAAAGAGAGCACTCTTAATGAAATCTTACTATATTAGGAGAAAAATTAATTGCAATACAATACAAGTGTAATTATTTATGATATTTAGATTAATCACAAAAGGAAAAGGATGTGATTAGTGGAAATGCACCAGCGGATGCAATTAAAGGTGAATTCTGAATATCAAAGTATATGAACACTCATCTGTATATAGATAATTCTGCACATCATTGATCCCAGCTGGGGAACAATCTTCAGGTATCTTAAGGTCTAAAATGAGTGTTTTGTAGGAAGCATATAGAGGGGTCTTATTTTTTTATCCATTTTGACACCCTGTGCCTTTTGATTAGAGCATTTAGTCCATTTATATTCAAACTAATTAATGATAGATATATATTTATTGCCATTTTATCACTTGTTTTGTGGCTGTTTCTGGGAGATTTTCTCTGATCTTTTCTTGTCTGTCAATTTTTGTCTCTCCTTTCCACTCAAAGAGGCCTCTTTAATATTTCTGGCAGGGCTCGTTTGGTGATCGCGAACTCTGTTAGTTTTTGTTTGTCTGAGAAACTATCTCTCCTATTCTGAATGATTGTCTTGCAGGATGGAGTATTGTTGGCTTCAAATTTTTCCCATTCAGCACTTTGAATATATCATGCCACTCTCTCTGGCTTGCCAAGTTTCTGTTGAGAAATCTCCAGCTACCCTAATGGGTTTTCCCTTGTAAGTTCAGGACTTCATTTGTCTTGCTGCTTTTAAGATTTTTTCCTTTATCACTATATTTTGCAAATTTAATTACAGCGTCTCTTGATGTGGGCCTGCTTTTTTTTTTTTTTTTTTTTTAAATTTTGTTGGGAATTCTTGTGCTTCCTAGATCTGGATGTCTGTTTCCTTCCACAGATTAGGGATGTTTTCTGCTAGTATTTCTTGAAATACATTTTCTGCCCCCTTTTCCCTCTCTTCTTTTTCTGGAACTCCTTTAATGTGAATGTTATTTCATTTGATGTAGTCACTGAGTTCTCTAAGTCAATTCTCATGTTTCAAGTGCTAGGAATCTGTCCAGCTCACCAGTATCTGATACCAACAAAACTATTTTATCCTTGAATAGTTTTTGTAAGGCCAACTGAAGTGAAAACTAAAATTCTACATGGACCTGACATCATGGTAGGGCTGGGCCCAAGTCCTGCCTGAGGTTTTTTTATAGAGGCTTCATAGAGAGGCTTGCCTGAGAAGCTCAGAGAAGTTGCTCAGAGGAGATGAAAAGGGTTGTCTTTTGAATATGGAAAAGGTATGAGTTGGGTCTCGTTATTAACCCCTGGAGAAAACCTCAGGCAAGAGGATACCATGATGTGAAAACATGTGGTCCTCTTTAAGGGCCTACAGAATGTTCAACACATCTGTGGTGAAGATTTTGAAAATGGTATAGTAATTGTGACCAAATCATAGAAAGCCCATGTTCCATGTTGGAGTATGGGTTTTGTTGTTTTGTTTTGTTTTTGAGAGAGAGAGAGAGAGAAAGAGAGCGTGTGAGTGAGTGAGTGAGTGAGTGAGTGAGTGAGGTTGGAGAGGCAGAGGAAGAGGGATAGAGAGAATCTCAAGCAGGCTCCACACGCAGCAGAGCCTGATGTGGGGCTCTATTTCATGACCCTGAGATCATGACCTGAGCCAAAATCAAGAGTACGACACTTAATCGACTGAGCCACCCAGGTGCCCGCTGGAGTTTGGGTTTTAATCTGAAGATGAAGAGCCATCTAACAAAGAGACATGATTAATAGCCATTTTAGAAAGGTCTTTCTGGTAAAAGCCTTGAAGATGAATTTGAAAAATATCAGGATGATTGTAAGCAGCAAATCAGAGGGATGTTCCAGCAACTGAGGCAATAATTGTCAAGGGCCCGAATAATTCATTTGCAATTAGAATAAGAAGTGGAAAACAAGACAGAATAATGATGGATAGAACTTTGTAAGGATTCAGATAAAAAACGTGGGAGGAAAAGGATCCCTGGAGGAAACTCAGCATTCTAGCTTTGGTGACTTGAGAGGATAATGAGAACATTAGTTGAGATAGGACAAAGAAAAAGGAAAGGCTCTTGTTCATGTGTTTGATTATCATTTATTTACATGTCTTATAGAAGGTTGGAGTTTAAGGCAATCTATGGCTTGAAGATAATGATTTTTTATTTTTGCCTAGATGTTGGCTTAAATCATGGGTGCTTTTGAGATTGGTGGGGTGGGTGGTGGTAAAAGGACAGAAAAAGCACTGAGGCAATGTGAACATTTCAAGAGGGAGCAGAGATAGAAAGGTGTATAAGGCAAACAAAAAGAGGAAGGTTATTGAACAAGAAGAAAGATTATGTAAGTGAGCTTTCAGATCAGCTCAGGGAAGAAACAGCTAATGAGAGTAAGGGGCGGCTTGGTGTCAAATGTGCTTTGGAACTTGGTTGTGCAAGGACGGAGTCCTTTCTACTGGATGTGGTATTTAGAAATCTTGTGGACAGGGGTGCCTGAGTGGCTCAGTCGTTAAGCATCTGCCCTTGGCTCAGGGCATTATCCGAGAGTCCTGGGATAGAGCCCCACATTGGGTTCCCCGCTCCACTGGGAGCCTGCTTCTTCCTCTCACACTCCCCCTGCTTGTGTTCCCTCTCTCGCTGGCTGTCTCTCTCTCTGTCAAATAAATAAATAATATCTTAAAAGAAAAGAAAAGAAATCTTGTGGACAGCATGGAGGTCAGTTTTGGTGGTATGTCGAGGAAGAGGTGAAATTCTGCTTTCATGCTTATAGCGGTACAATGAATTTTATATACCCATAATAGTTCTGTGTGAAAAGTAGAATACAATAAGATAATAGTGATGCAAGTTACTACCTTTGGGTACAGTTGTCATTTCCCCCTAATAATCAGAAAAGAATGTAGGGCACTGCAATACTGTGAGAAGATTTTTTCCCCCCTGTTGGGTGCCTTTAAATAATAGGTAAAGTGGGAAAAACTCTGAATAAAGATTAAGATCACATATTTTGTTTTTCAGAATCCCTCCTTTGTGAGTCGATTTTTCTTTATGGATTGTTTTTCTCATTCCCTAAAATGAGACTGAATCTCTTTCAGAAATTTGTAGTGAAACCCAAGGCTGTAAATTACACAAGTTATTTTTGAAATATGGAAAGTAATATAGTGCTGTAAATTATTATCTTCAATACCATTATTTAAATGTAAGAAATAATTCCTTGAGTGATAAGCCTTTTTTAAGGACAAAAGAGCCCTAGTCAAGTTAAGTACTAAAACGTGGAAATTACACTTCACATTGAAGTACAATTTAGTTATGTTGTGCAATGGACTGAATGTTTGTGCTTCCCCAAAATTTATATGTTGAAACTCTAATCCTCATGTAAGGGTATTGAGAGGGGGAACTTTAGGAGCCCTCAACAATGGGATTAGTGCTCTTTTTATGGGATTAGGGCCCTTATAAGAAGAGGCCCCAGAGAGCCAGCTAGTGTTCTTACCACCTTGTGGCATAACAAGTCAGCAGTCTGCACCCCAGAAAACTCTCACATAATTGGGTCATGCTAGCACTCTGATTTCAGAGTTCCAGGTTCCAGAACTGTGAGAAAAAATATTTTTTTTAGTTGGATAAATAAGTTTATTTGTAAATGTGGTCAACATACATAATTAACTTCAACAGAAGGATACATTTTAAAATCACTCAGAAAGCCATCCGTAAGTGATGTTCCCAAGACTGTATGTCAGATGTAACCTAACCTGATGCCATCTTAACTGGTGTAGTTAGTTTAAATGGGATAGAAAAACAATAACAATATAATTGAGGAGGATTTAAGCAGATTTTTAAATTACAGTGGCTCAAATATGTTCCATTGAATTTTTTCACCAAGGTTTAAGTCTGGAAATCTTTGAGTTTCTACAAAACATGAAGAAACTTGTAGAAAAGAAGAGTCTAATTGTGAAGGAGGCCTTGGGGGGTTTACCTGTAGGACAATGAGATCCAAATGAGTCTGCTTTTGAAGTAAATAAAGGCTTTTACTGAGCTTACAACACAATTATAGTCATACTGAAAACTGAATTGTAGAGTGAAGTGTTTTCAAGTGAATGGAACAGTTTTTATTTGTCTGTTCATAATATGACCCACTGTTGGTAGAAATCATAAAATGAGCTTAAAAAGGTGGCAAGATGTGAAAACATAAGATATTTATGAGCTAGAATAGAAGGTACATATTGCAAAATAGGGCTTTTTTTTCTTTCTTTCTTTTTTCTTTTTTCTTTTCTCTTTCTTTCTTTCTTTCTTTCTTTCTTTCTTTCTTTCTTTCTTTCTTTCTTCTTTCTTTCTTTCTTTTTTTTTTTTTTGTAAGAAAGAAGAGCTGCCTGTAAGTTTGGTTTTATTTTTAGAAGGGTACGTGGAGAAGATTTGGTGGGATGGTGCACAAAAGTTAAGAATGGATCCAACTGACTTTTGTGCCAGAGCCTGTAGTCATAGTCCAAGTTGTTGTTCAGGATATATATGGACAAATTTCCTCAAGCATTTATGTATGAGTTTGGAAGAAATAGTAGTAGTGTTTCTAGAATAAGTAGCATAGAAATCACTAAAGGAAAACATGAAACACTGAATTCTTACTGTAACTTGTTTGAATTGCTGATGTAATATTCAACTAAAAATTACCTGTAGAAATGGTTATACATTTGGGATGCTCCATGTTGAGGAATTAATTTCTGCTAGGATCCAGTAATCTAGATGAATGTGGAATTATCAGAAGTTTAAGGTTGAAATAATTTCTTTCTCATAGTCTATTTTTTAGAGAATTATAAATCATACAATTACAAAGTTTTTTCTTTTTTAGCATTTCTTAGTTCCAAAGATAAATTATGACTTGATGACAAGAAATATCCTTTTCACAGCCAATTTTGAAGTTTAAGAACAGTCCTAAATATAGTGTGTATGTGTGTATATATATATATATATATATATATATCACAGAGTATAAAGAAAAGTTTCTTTGAATTCTGATTCACAGTGAAAAATTTTAAGAGAATTTCTACCCATCAAAAATTTTGGCAGGTACCAGAGTAAAAAGAAAGTTTTAGGTAAAGTAGATGATTGTTTTAAGTGTGTTGTATTTTGTTCAAACTTGTTTATGTTTCAGTACTTGTTTCAATGATTATCCTTGGCATACTTAAAGTTATGTATTAATTTTTATATGAATATTTTGAATGATTTAAATATTATATTTTGGGAAAAATATATTCCTTTTTGGTGTATGAAGAGCTATTGGAACTCCTCTTATTTCTCCAAAATTCTATAATTGTCATTATTTTTCTTATGGGAGTAAGATTTTCAGGTTAATTAAAACATAGCATTAGCGCCAGGCAAGGAGACAGATTTAATCTTCCTTGTCTCCTGATATTCTTTTAAATTATTTTCATGGTTTCAGCATCTTTCTAGTGAGCTCAAAATGTTTCTACTGATTTGATCTTACTGGTCAAGAAGAGGCCATCTGCCAAACTAATTTATTCTAGAGGATTTAATGAACAATATATTCTTTCCAAAGGACTGCATTTCAAGAGAGAGTAAAAGAATGCTTCTTAATATAGTGGAGAAAGCATGGATTTGGGATTTAGACAAGCCATTTTTCATAATGAGATCCTCATTATGTGATCATGAACAAGTCATTTCTTTGAGCTTCAGTTCTTGTTTAAAAATTATCATATGATTTGGGAAAGAATTTAACATGAATATATTCATTCATCTATTTCTCAGGGATTATGCTAGGTTTTGGAGGTTCTATGAAACTAAAGCCTATTTTCATATACAGTTCATAATCTAACAAAGGAGATAGATATGCATTGCAGCTTTATATAAAATAGTGACAAATCACACTGATGTTCTTTTGTAGGGAGTGTATAATGAGCCATGTGCACATTAAACAAAAGGCCACAATATATCTGGAGGTTACAGAAGGTACAGGGGAGTTATTGATATTTTATACTGAGTTTTAAAAGTATATAAAGCTGCCTCACACAAAATGGGTGACTCAGCTGAAAGATATATGTCTCAAATGGTAGAATATTTTACTCTTTGTTACCTGCATGGGAGAGATATTTAGGGGCAGGTAGAAACCTAGTCACACTCCATTGCTAATGATAGTCTCTACTTTACAACTGGATTTCTGCTGCTGGTCTTTGAGAATTTAGTTAGCTTTCTTATTTTCTGAACAGACCCCAGACATTTATTTTTTAATTTTAAGTAGTTTCAGTCACTGAAACACACACATAGCTACACACACACACACAGACACACACAAACACACACACACACAGTATAGTGCAGGAACCAGAGTTGGTTAATTGAGAACATTGGTTAAAAAGGGGATCTTTAAAAATTTTATATTCTCCTAAATATATTAACATCAACTTATAATTGCATATTTACTTGTCAATCATTTGCAATAAGGCCAAGGCATTTTCTTTGATTATGGACTTGCTGATTATGGTCTTATCATTTTTTTCCTTGCATAAATGGTACCTGGTTTGCACTTTCTGCACTACATTTCCATTTCAGGATTTTTTGAGCATAATTATATTTAGATTCTTGATAAGCAACTTGAATGCAGAGCTTTCTTCTATATTTTCATGAGTTTTTCAAACTTTAAAGGTTGTCTTGCTTTAATTTTGATAACATTTGCTTAACAACTTACTTTTATTATGTCTGTCCAAACATTCATAGTGTTCATAGCCCCAATTCTGTTTTTTGGCATGGATATTTCAACAATTTAAGTATGTTTCTCAATATTATATTAGGTAGTCACACTAACACATCATGCTGGAATAAACAGGTTCAGAGACATAGTTGATTGACTCATGGTACCAACATGAACTTTTCTGACTGGCAAGAGAGGGTGTGCATGGGCATCCTGTAACCTGCTGACAACATGCATATAGAGCACATAGCAACAGCCAATACAATTAAAAGACTTTTCCATTCTAAACCAGGAGAGTTTCAGAGCTTAAATTATTGCCATCTATAAGGCATTATTACTAATATCCGTTAAAATAATTTTAAAATGCTCTCCAATATTTTCACCTTCTAAATATCTTTATATTTTATGGAAGTCCCTCAAGACTGTCATAATTTGCCAAAAAAAAAAAAAAAAGTAACTTGACCAAACTGGAGAAAGAAGACCTGGGCCTCTCCCTCCATGTTATATTAGATTTCTATACAGAATATCAACAACATAAACAGATGGATAGATACATAGGTAGGTAGATAGATGAGTAGATTGATAGATAAATCAATTTGCACCCATGGATGTTATTTAAAGATGAGTTTTTAAATGTAATTTATATTTATATTTTACTTTTTTAAAGATTTATTTATTTGAGAGAGAGACAAGAAGGGAGGGAGGGAGAAAGAAACTCAAGCAGACTCTGTGCTGACTTTGGAGCCCCACATGGGCTTGATTTCGCGACCCGGAGATCAACACCTGAGTTGAAACCAAGAGTCGGATTCTTAACCAACTGTGCCACCCAGGTACCCCTAAATGTAATTTGTGTTTAAGTACTTCATTGTTATTAGCTTATTTTTAGTAACTCTACAATTAATACTCTCATTTTGAGATTAAGAGTAAGTCATCTCAAATCTTATTTGAAGGACTAACGTAGCTTAAATTAGGAATCATGGTTTTAGAAAGAAAAATTCACAAAGGAATTGTTAGAATCAAATGAAGATATGATTAAAATATTTAGTTGTAGCATCTCGTAAATAATTTCCCTTGATAAATGCTAATTATGTTGTCTTTGCCTTGGGTGTTCCCAAAGCCATACTTTAAATGATGAGTCAGTGTCCATATTATTGATCACATCCAAACTGCCTAATGTAGGTACTAAATATTTGCATCAGATGAGGATCTAGAGTCAAAGGCAGTAACCTTCCATGGGTTCACAAAAGCCCTGCCTTGGAGAGTTTTCTGTATTCAAATGCTTGGGCCAATATCATGTACTAACTGAACAAAACTTTGTTAAAAGGTATTAAAGCAAAACAGCATTTTTTTTTGTTTAAAAAAATATTAGGGCACTGTTATTTATTTGACTTGATAGGCTGAGTAAAGTCAAGCTGCCTTTGGGAGAATGAAGAAATGTTAAAAAATACAAGACAGGTTATATTCTGGTATTTCAGAGGATAGGTCAAAGGTTGATGTAGTAAAAGTAATGTACATTTGCCATCGCTGGCAATAATTTCATGAGGAATTGGATTGATTTGATGTCTAAAAACAACAGTAGGAGAGAAATGTGGAAACAAGGATTATCACTGTTATAGAGATGATACTCTGTAATAATCTAGATTTATACTGTAAAAGTATCTATGATAGGAAAAAACGAGCCAAGATTTATACCTAAATAAAACAACAACAAAAATTGTGATCTGGTAGTTTATCTTTGTAACATTATTAAAGCAAAAAATACTTTATATATTCTTGTTCCATTTATCAAAACTTTGTTGAAAACCTACTTTATTTGTGGGGTATTCTGGTCATGGAGTGGTCTGAACAAATGGCTTTGATTTTTGTTCTAGCCAATGCGATATAAGGGAAACTTATCACTAAAACAACTGTGGTCTCCTTTTGGAGTGGAGTAGGAGACTTTGGGCTTTTCAACAACCTGAGGATTTTGCAGGTGTAAGATGACATGACCTGCAGTAATCCTTGCATCTGTTCTGTGTATGCACATGGTCAGAGGGAGGAGAGTATAATTGACATAAGAACATCTCATTAAGAAAGGCAAAGATCCTCCTCTAATTGCTGGATTCAGCTTGTGAGAAACAGCTGTCCCTGTTGATGTCAGAACACCTCCTTGCTCCTGGGCATGGAGTATCCTGTATTCCTCTCCTGAAAAGGAAGATGTCAACCCTGGTATACTGTGGGAAGTCAGGGAAAATAATCTACCCCTTGAGCTTCACCTACTTTTCATTCCAGAAGACCCAAATGTCTAACACAACATAAGTAGGCAGGGATTTAATTGAGCGAACAGGCCATTGATATCAAATGTAATGAGAATTGCTAAGCAGATGCAATTGATATTCATACACAAGTTTCTGAAGTCATAGATTCTGATGTCCTATAGAAAATCACATTATGATATCCTGGCAGGGGTAGTCAAAAACCATCAAAGCAAGAATAAAGAGCCTCAGTGGAGAGTATAAAACCTGGAGAAAGCATACTACAGACTATTGATAAACCTAGCTTCACTAATTTTCCATTTAGGACAGGAGTTCTCAAATTACATTTTGTAGTTTTTAAAGAATGCTAATATGAGTATCAATTAGCATTGTACCAAACGTAATGAATACAGAACCTACCACAATTGCTTAAGGAAGTAATTGAGTTGTCCCCTTGAGCAGTCAGCACTGTTACCGGTGACAAGAATCAGTTTTCCTGCTTGCCTTCTGTGGCAGCACTTGCCTTGGTGTGCTTCACTTCTGATTTCATCCACAGCTGTGCAAGACAGTCTCTGAGCCCAGACCAGCTGTCTATCTTTCTGCTTCCTGCCGGTCCAACACTAAGCACTTCGCGGTTCTCCTGCAGGCAGCAAAAGCTGGAAGAGTGCACAGTGGGGATGAAAGCTCATGGAATCAACCCCAACTAGTGGTTAGCTGGGCCTTCTTGTTCTGTAAACCCTGGGTCTACAGACATTTTCCATTAACTGACATTAACAGATGATACTTTAGCCTTTGCTGGCAAGCAGTCTTTGTTGTGACTACTCAATTATCCCATTGTAGTGCAAACCTGCTATAGACAATACACAAATGAATGGGTGTGGCTTTGTTCCAATCTTTATCTACAAAAAAGGGCCACTGGCTAAATTTGGCCACTGGCTAAATGTGGGTAGGGTTGCCATATTTATATAAAAAAATGCAGGACACTTAAATTGGAATTTCAGATAAATGCAATTAACTTTTTTTAGCATAAGTATATCCTAAGCAATTATTTGTTGTTTATATGAAATTCAAAGATAATTGAGTATCTTATATCTGGCAAGCCTACCTTCGGATTGTAGTTTCATCATCTCTGCTTTACACAGACTTTTTTTTTTAAGGAATTCAGTATTATCTCAAGACTCCTAGAAGAATCACCTCAGTAGGTTACAGCAGTAATGTTAATAAATACACATCAGTTTTGGTGGGGTTCTTCTTTCTTTTCCTGTCTTACTCTCTACTCCCTCACCTTTGCCTTCTGGGTTCACCTCCTAAATAAGCTTTTGTACCTCCCGGCTATGGCCTGAATTGTGTGCTCCCTAACGTTCTTAAAGCCTAAACCCACAAGGTGACTATATTTAAAGAAAGGACCTTTAAGGGTAAATTAAGGTTAAGTGACATCGTTAGAGTGAAGTCCTAATAGGATTAATTTCCATATTAGTAGAGACACCAGGGAGCTCTCTTTCTCTCCTTACCGCACAGAAGAAAAATCACCTGAGGAATTAGTGAGCAGGCAGCCATGTGCAAGCCAGGGAGAGTCCTTACCAGAAGCAAATCCAGAAAGTACCTTGATCTTGAACTTCTAGCCTCCAGAACTGTGAGAAAATAATTTCTGTTGTTTAAGTCACACACTCTATGGTATTTTGTTGTGGCAGCCCTAGTGGACTAATACACTCACCCTCCCGTGAAATTTTTTGATAGAGAGAGGAAAAAGATGATCACAGGTGAAACTGCATTAACATTTGCCGAGGCCCAGTGGAGGACATCTGCCGCAGTTCCAAGCAAAAATCCCAGGATATGGAAATCATGATTGATAAATGAGACATGGAGGATGATTCCATTATCAAACAATAGGAGTTGAAATGGAAAGTTAAAAAAAAAAAGAGGGAAGAAAGAAGGAAAGAAAGAAAGAAAGAAAGAAAGAAAGAAAGAAAGAAAGAAGAAAGAAAGAAAATGAGTCTATTAAAAAATAATGAAAGTTTCTAAGACTTAGAATGAAAGAACTCACATAAGGAGATATAAAAAAGCAATCCTTTATAGCCATAACAAAAATAACTCTATGGTGATACATTTGAGAAAGAAAATATATAACTTAAAAAATATATAATTTGTCAAAAATATATATATAATTTGTCAAATCCTATTGCAAAGAGGTAGAAAACTTGAATAATTCAGTAATACTGGGAAAAGGGTCAAATGTCAAAGACAGGTGTTAAGACTTCGGAGAACCGATGATTTAGTTCAACATTCAAGGAATTTGTGATATCAGAAAATATAGTAGGCATATATTTTGTATGAGAGTGTTATTAAGATATAACTGTAAATAAATTTGACCGAAGAATATAGATATAATTATTCTAATTATAATGCTAGTAAATTGAATCTAAGATTATACCAAAAGAATAATATAGCAAACCAGGTAGGAATGCATAGATGACTCAATTCTAAATGCATTAAGTTAGAGGAAAAAAGGAGTGAAGTTAATATAATCCCCAGACCAAGGGATTTTATGATAGCCTGAAATGAAGCATCAGACTAATTGGACCTAACACTGCAGGGGTAAAAATCTTAATTGAAATACTACTTAATAAAATTAAAAGGTATATATTAAAAGAGTTATGCAGCATAACCGTTTAATTTTTTTTTTAAAGATTTTATTTATTTATTTGACAGAGATAGAGACAGCCAGCGAGAGAGGGAACACAAGCAGGGGGAGTGGGAGAGGAAGAAGCAGGCTCCCAGCAGAGGAGCCTGATGTGGGGCTCGATCCCATAATGCCGGGATCACGCCCTGAGCCGAAGGCAGACGCTTAACGACTGCGCCACCCAGGCGCCCCTAATTTTTTAAAGTATACATGAATGGTTCAACTTTACATAAATTATTTTTATTACTTATTCATAATAGAAAAAAACCCCTAACCCTCCAAAGGACACTTGGATGTTGACCATTTCTTTTAAAAACTAATTAATTAGGAATAGATTCAAAGTACTTAGACATTGTAATGCTTGCTATTTTCCTACAGCAAATAGATAATACATTAAATATTAAAACACTAAAACAGCTGTTATTGAAATTAGTACAGCTCAAGTCAGAGTGATAACCCCCCTGTGGGTAAGTACTGGATTATTTGGGGGATGCTAACTAGTAGTAGTCACCCAAGAATAATACAAAAAGCAACAACAACAAAAAACATGGGATAAGAGACACAATCATTTATTTTCACGTACATTATTGCATACCTAGAAGGTCAAAGATTGAGCTATAAAGCAATTGGTATTATTTTAGACAATTTGATCAGACAACTATCTAAAAAGTAAATATATAAAACAAATAGATTTTTTATATTAACAGTAAGCAGTAAAAGAATGAATTCATTCTTAAGAGTAAAAAACATGATAACAATAGTTAAAAAATAATATAAATAAAGAAAATAATAAAATAAAAATAGACGTAGCTGGAATAATAATAAAAATAAAATAAATGTAGCTGGAAATGTATAGGATTTATAATGAAAGACCATGTTGAGATCATGAATTTGAAGTGAAACAAACTAGGGGTGCCTGGGTGCCTCAGTTCAGTAAGTGGCTGACTTTGGCTTAGGTTATTATCTCAGAGTCCTGGGATCCCACCCCAAGTGCAGTCCTCTGGCTCACTGCTCAGTGAGGAGTTTGCTTCTCCTTCTGCCCCTATCCCTGCTTGTGCTCTCTGTATCTCTCAAATAAATAAATGAAATTAAAAAAAAAAAAATAAAACAAGCCAGTTTACTTTTCTGATGTTCTCCTGCAAAATTCTGGTAATCAGATATAAGATTGGAAAAAGTGTTGATTGAATTCCACTGAAATGTGGTTTTACAATGTGAGGAAGAGAATTAAGATTGTGTAAGGGATTTTCAGGGAAGTTACTATCATGAAGATTCAGATCATATTCTATCTGATTTCACTTATTTAATTTCAATTTCTTAAGGTTAGATTTTTGACCTAGAATATGTTTTTCTTGTGAATGTTTCATGGCCATTTGAGAAAGCTTATTGTAATGTTGGGTCACTAATCTGTAATGCTCATGTTGATTGATGGTGTTGCTGAGTTCTTCTATTTCCTTGCTTATTTTTGTCTAGCACTTATTTTTTTAACATTTTTATTTATTTATTTGAGAGAGAGAGGGAGCACGAGTGGGGGAAGGAGCAGAAGGAGAGGGACAGCAGGCTTTTCTAGGGAGCCCAACCTGGGACTCTATCCCAGGACCCTGGGATCATGACCTGAACTGAAGGCAGATGCTTCACTGACTGAGCCACCCAGGCACTCTTGTCTAGTAGTTTTATCAGTTGCTGAGAGGTCAATGTTGAAATCCCAGCATACTTAAGGATAGTTTTATTTCTCTTTTCAGCTCTATCAGTTTTTGCTACATGAATGAAACTCTGTCCATGGGGATATACACAGTTAGGATTCCTGTATCACCTTAGTGGATTGATTCTTTTATCATTATATAACACCCATCTTACTTGCTAGTAATTTTCTTTGCTATGAAGTCTAGTTTATCTTATAATCAGGGCTTTACTGCTTGCACAGGTGCTGGTAAACTGAACACCACCAGCATCCCATTTGTGACATGGGGTGGGGGCAACCAAGACTCCCACGATGCCTATAGATCAGCTCACCCACCAGGCCAGCTGTAAAGTGAGGCAGGGCATCTGAGCCTCATGGCAGTGCTGCTCCCAAGGATGGAACCACTGCCAGGGCTCCACTGTGAATGATCGGATTCCTACCAGGTCTCTGGTGGGCTTCCTATTCCCAGCCTTTTGTCTAGACAGGCAAATTATTTTGGCACTTCTTGTAGGTCTCTTTGATACCCAGTCCAACATTATGAAAAAGAGAAAACCCCTACAATGTCACCAGATTGTTTTCCTTCCTCAAGTCCTGAGTTCTTTAGATAATACACCTTGCCTACCCCTAACTCCTGCCACTCCAGCCAGATTTCAGAGCCCTTTTATTCTTTTCTGCTGAATAATTTCCAGAACAATATCCACTTCCTCTAAATAAAGCTAGGGAAAAAAGCAAGGAAAAGGTAGTCTATAGTATCTTGCTCTGGAACTAGAACCAGTGCAACTTTTCAAATGGCTTTGTTATAGATAATTATAATTATTTAATGTTTTTCAACAGTTGAAACTTGTTCACATATGAAAAATCATTTAGGGCTTGAATCACCAAGAGTTGTCGGATATTAATAAGACTTGTGAATAGTAAAAGAATAAAAGAACCAAGGCCTTAATGAATCGTCCTGCCCGACGTCCCATGTTGTCTTACACCTGGGCCATCTTCCTTCGTTGGAAGGCCAACCCTTCCGTGATTGCCCGGAAGGGATTATTTATGAATCTAAACAATGAGGCTGCCAAAGCCTTGTGCATAGCCTATGCTTGAGTAAATCATCTTTGAATATTTGTTTCTATTGTACTTATGCAAGAGTCAAAATGAGAAACATTTTAGAAGCCCAATTAATATCAAAAAGTGTGAACTCTAGTCCTACCATGTAGTAAAAAAGCGTGACTCTGGGCATGTCATCCATCTTTCTGGGCTCCAGTTTCTTGTACTCTTTTGAAAAAATTGGTCTATGATATAATTGCCTATGGCCAAGCATATTCATTGCACAGAATTTTGGTTTGAAAATAATCAAGTATTAATCATCCTAGTCCAGTTCTGAGGTCATGTAAAATATGCCATAATGCAGTATAAAAAAAAAAGCATTATTTAAGTATTCGTTCCTCACTAAAGTATTACTTAAGTATTTAAGTCACTATGCTTATGGCACTTTTAAGTGTGCTCACATGTCTTTTTGTTTAACCTTTTATGAGATATGTTCCATTCTCATCCCATTTCCAAATTAAAAAATACAGGTAGACATTAGTGACTTCCGATTGCTAATTAATGGTCAAATTTCGGATGCTGGAATCTAGACCCCATGATCTGAACCATTACAACTAACCCAGTCCAGCATTTTACACTTTACACATGACTTTTTTCTATTTAATACTTGCCATGACTTTGTGAGGTAGGAGCATTCGGATATGCCTGGCTCTGCTTTCTTGTTTGCAGAACAAGAAGAAAGATTAGATGATACCTACAAAATCCACATTAGCATAAAATTGGTCCCTCTTTTTTTTTTCTTTTAAAAATTTATTTATTTGACAGAGAGAGAATGAACACAAGCAGGGGGAACAGCAGGCAGAGAGGAAGAAGCAGGCTTCCAACTGAGCAAGGAGCCCGATGGGGGCTCAATCCCAGGACACTGGGATCATGACCTGAGCCGAAGGCAGACTTAACCAACTGAGCCACCCAGGCATCCCTAAAATTCGTCCTTCTTGACTCTTCAGTGACCCTAACTTGTCCCCAGCTATACTGCTAGGTCTTTTATTTCCATGACTTTTAACTTGTCCTTTTGCTCACTTTGCTTATGATTTAAGAAACGCTGAATTTGTGTTGGAAAGGATTCTGTATAGATAGGATAAAATTCTCACCCACTACTATGTCTTCATTTTCCACATCATTATGAGTCTATAAATTTATAAGAAATTTGAATATTCACTTTCTCAATATGTACTTGGCATGCTCATTGCATACATACCTATGTGAAGTTTTATATTTTAAAAGAAGTCTACCTATCTCTTCCTCTTGATGGTTATATTAGTTTGTTAATATGCCAAAAATGTTTTGTTTTAATCTCACCTTCTGTGAGCATTTAGCTATGAGGCTTAGGATGATCATTGCTTTTATTTCTATGTTGATACAGGAGTCATATTTCAATAACTCCTTAGTTTTATTCTCTCATTCTGAAAATTTACACATGATTCTATCTGATCATGCCATTAGCAGATAATCTGTAGTAGAACTATGAGAGAGAGAGTTATAAAATATTTCAGCATTTTAAGTGGAAAAATTTGTATTTCACTTACAGAGGACCGAGATTCTGAACATTTAGGTATACATATATTTCTAATGCTAGGACTCATTTTCTCAGTAGGGAATGAGGTATAGCACAGCATGAAAAATATTACATTTGACAGTTTTAAATTAAGTTAATATTATAAAGCACAATTTAATAGTACTGGAACCAACATATTTTATTCTTTCTGCTTGCAAGGTTCTGATCACTCAGCTGAATGAGAACCACTGTTTGTCATTGTTTTACATGTGTGTTAAAATGTTCAAATACCTTTTTAGATATCATTTCCAGAGTGTGCACACAATTTGGACTTGTTCTAGTATAAGAACAATTTAGCGTAAGAATGGATACAATTTATTATTTTAACTTTAGATTCCAAAATTATATTTCAGCATATCATAAAATACAAGGCTAAGCATACTGTAAGATGAAAACTTATGTGATTCTTCAGAGTTTCAGAACATTTTGGAAAAATAAAACAGGGAGAATTACTGTTTAAGACTGATTCATAACTTCAGTATGTGTCATATTTTTCCTTCTTTTTCTTATAAAAAACATAACATTTAAGTTGTTTGAATCACATAAAGGAGAGCACAAATATCACAGAGTAAACCGATAGTTACAGATAGACTAAGATATGGTGCCAGCCTTCATGTCTCTCAGCAAAATCCTCTTCACTGTATTGTTGTCTGAATCCTAGAATTAATTTTTAACAAATAATTTTTCCAAACACTGTAATTTAGCATCACAGATATAGCTCTCATTGAATTTATGAAGGAAGAGACTAAACTCGTTCTCCGTAGGTCACTAAGCTTAGTTATTCCCTCTTTTGCCACTAGACCATAACAGTGAGCATTTACCGGTAACTTAAAAGTCTTAGGAACTAGCAGAAAGGTAATGTTTCGCAGATCTCAGGTTATGTTTTTGTTCCCCCTCACAGTGTAATAAGTACTGGTTGAATGTGTAATTGGCAAAACTGAGGCCTACTAATTCCAGCATCACTTGGTAAGAGCTGAGTGAGTGTTGGTACTTGAGGAGGAAAGAGACCCTGACTACTGTACAAGCTTTAGTCCACCATGTTTTGAGGTTCTATTTACCATAAAGCCTTTCTGTGTTTCCCTATTTTTCAAATTTATGGTTTGTAAATGGTCCGTGTAATTATGAAGGCTAAGGCTGCACACCTGCAACTTGGAAACATGATTTGCTGACTTGCTGGTCAACTTGGAATTTCCTAGTTGTTCAGATATTTGAGGTATTTGAGCCAATAAAGGTCCACTGTCAATGGACTCTACCCCAAAAAGTAGGAACCATTTTTCAATGTCTGGAGGAGGTAATTCATTTCCAAGAAGGAACAGTTTATTTTACTTCCTAATTTTTTAAAATTACATTTATCATAATTTCTAATATTTTATTTCAAATAAATGATAATAACAGGAATTAAGATTTATTGTCAAGTGCTGTTCTCAATGCTTCATTGCTTTGCCAATGTAGAGTCATAATCCTTACAATGTCTCTATGAGGTAGACATAGTTGTTCTATGTAAAAGAAAATAGAAGCAAGAGGATTTTACTTATTTTTTTAAAGATTTATTTATTTACTTTAGAGAGAGAGTGTGCACTTGAGTGGGGGAAGGGGCAGAGGGAGAGAATCTTCAAGTGACTCCCCACTGAGCATGGATGTGGGTCTCGATCCCAGGACCCTGAGGTCATGACCTAAGCTGAAACCAAGAGGCAGATGCTTAACAAACTGAGCCACCCAGGTGCCCCAAGAGGATTTTGCTGCATAAAAAGTTAATTGCTGAGCTGGGTTATGTAAGGACGCTGACTACAGATCCCAGTTCTTCATCTTCTTCCATATGGCCTGCAAAGAATCTGGAGAAAGAAGTTTGAAAGAAAGATTGAATAATTCTTTTCTTTTTTTTTTATAGTTTATAGAAGTTGAAATTCATTCTTAAATTCCATAGATGCTAGTTTTTCAAATTATAAAAATGTATCTGCTTTTTGTTATTCTAAAGAGATGGGTATAATATTATGTGCATTTTTACAACAAAAATTAACTTCTTTAACAGAATTAGAAGCAGAATAATGAAATCTAGAACTACTATATATTAGTCTTGAATAGAGATGTACTGTGATCCAGTTGAATGACAAAATCTTACCTCTGACTAGCTCAGGAAAATATGAGTGCTATATTGGCTAAGGAAAAGTAAGGAAGAGTCAAACCCCCAATCTGCTGGGATTTGAAACATTTGAAACAAACAAACAAACAAACAAAAATCAAACCTCAAAACAACCCAAAAAAACCTTCTAGAAATCATTTTCCATTTATTATTTCCTCAGTTTTCTTGAGTTAGTTTTTTTTTTCTCTCCCAGTAGCTTTCTCTACATAGTGGAAAGATACAGCCCGTGGAGGTGCTCAATTTTATATTTTATCACTGCTACAACTGGGAAGAAGACTGATTGTCCTTTTCAATTGCAATTTGAAAAATTTCAGGAAAGCAGGAAAATGCCCTTCCTGCGGAATGGCCTTGGGCTATGTCTCAGCAGCATTGCTGTGTTCACAGGAGGGTTTTGGATGAAGCTGGGTCATAGGATCAATGGAGGTTAAGTGGTGGGAGAGTGGATCTGAACAGACCAGACCCACAAAAATGACCTTGCCTCCAAGAAAATAATAGTATGATGCAGTGGCAAGAGCAGAGGATTTAAGAGTTAAGGAAATAGTGGTTCATATCCTGGTCCAAATCATCACTACTTGGGCAATTGAAGTTAGTTTGTGAATCTCTTCTCACATTGGTTCATTCATCTAAAAAACGTTATGATAAATAAATGAGATCATATGTAAACAGGTTTATAGCTAGCATTAGGCTAGCTAAGTATCATTTTTATCTAAGCCCTTGTATTGTCCATGTATTTTCTAAACCCTTATTAGTCCATAAAAGCTCACTCTGTAAATCCAGTTAATAGCCCCTTTTCGGATGAGAAACTGAGACACAGGAAAGTTAAACAAGATGCTCTATACTCATATTTAGTAAATTAGGGAGGCAGAATATGTAGATGTTCAGGAAATATCAATCATTTATAATATGAGCTTAAAGTTCATTAATCTTGAAAACATGCTTGCCCTTAAAGGACAGCTCAATGCTCAGAGGTAGGACATGTATTACCTACTTTTGTGAATCTGACTCAGAATTGTGTAGCTTTGCCATTTTTACCAAATGTGGTTCCTTGACCATGTTGCTCAACATATTTGTGTCTTGGGTTTATTTCTTAACAAAAGTTAATAGTAACAATATCTATCTTTCAGAGGCATTATAAGGAAAACATACATGAATGAATCAGCACTTGTGAGGGCTCTGAATAATGTCTGACCCTTAGTAAGCATTCAAGAAATAGCTGCTACCAAAACAAACAAACAAATAGCTGCTACTATTGCTACTACCTACTACGACCTTTACTACCACCAGCACCACTACCACCATTAATATTTAGGTGGGTGTTCTTCTGAATCCACTGTTTCTATTAATCACATTTTAATTTTTAGTTTCTACTTAATTTATATGCCTCATATTTCATGTAGTCAAGAACTATGTCTCAAGTTCTAACCTATACTAAACTGGTAAAGAAATGGTATATGGTATATTAAGGGAACATATCATGTAGCTCTGGATTGAGTGCGGTTATATGAGACAACAGATCATATTTATATGGCAGCATGCTAGATAGTTTCATAGACATCCTGTAGGAAAATTTGACCAACAAGAAACACTGAAAAGTTCTTTTTTCCCATAGTGTCATTTTCTTTTTGCCCATACTTCATGAAGACAGCAAACTGAACCAGACATTGAAAAGTTATTGTTATTTATTGAACTTATTTTTACTTAAGAATATTACAATGTCTTCTGCTTTTATTGCCAATAAATACACACTTGCAACATAAAAAATAGTCTCTCACTAAGTTATTTTTTAAATTACTTTTCATACATAAGTGGTTGTGAACATAGTAACAGCATCTTCATATAGAGTCAAAATATATTGTATTAGATGCCTAATTCCGGCTTTTGACTTGATTCTGTAATTTAATATTTTTGTGAATTTAGACAAATTACAGTCACTGAGCCTAGTTTCCATATCTTTAAATAAAACACCTTAAATAGATGCTATCAGAGCCCCCTTGAAGTTCTGATATTCTTAATTCTACATGTAAAACACAGAAATCCAAGGGCGTTCTAGGGAAGTTAAGCACATTTATTTATCAGCATATACAAAATTTTATATACAAAAAGAAAAATAATTTTAAAGGAAACTATCAGAAATAATGTTTATGTGCTTTGGAGCGTAACAGAGGCTGTCAGACAGGTGTGTGAAATAACATGCTTTGGTCATATAAATTATGATTAAACTTACTTTAGCTGTATTATGCAGAGTATTTTAGAATAGTTGGATGTTGGAAAAAGAGCAACACAGATGTAGAATTTTTCCAGGACTTCCAGGATATTGTGACTGTACCAAAAGTGAATTTTAAATCTCGAAAATAATGTAGTTTGAGCTCAAAACTAAATGAGCAGTGGGGGTTGGGGGAGGTGCAGAAGAAGACAAGCATATTTATCTTAAATCGAAATCTCAAGTTTATGTTTCTGGATGAGAAAACTAAGAATAATAGTCCTATATTTTGGTGGTACAAGTACTGGGGTGGGGACTAACCCTGAGTAGAGCCGTTTAGCAGGTTGGCCTGGGCATGCTGGCCTCTCACCGCCAGCCTCAACACTGTGCCCAAATTCCAGGGGTTGCTACCTTTGCTCAGGGCCCCGTATGTCCTCTGCCACACAGACATGCACACCATGCAGGTTGTGCGCCCCGTGTGTTTCACACTCTTTAATCCATGCTTTCTTTGGATAATTATTTTAAAAATTCAAGACACATACACATCCTTGGTAGTGTGCACCCTGCCTCCTCCCAAAACCTTGATTTCTACTCATTTTGCAAAGCAAATAGCAAGATGGTAAGTATTTCCCGGAGTATCCCAAGCAGAATGTCCAATGTGCTCACAGGCCTGGCGATAGTGAGGGGATGGGAGAGGCAGAGAAAAGAAGGAGTGAGGGCACTTTCAGGAACTAAATTAGGTCACAAAGCCAGGTACACAGCAAGGGCATGGCGAGAAGAAGGCTGAGCCCCGCACAGGTGTGGATCTAAGGGCCCTGTAAACTTCGCTAAGCTGTGTGGACTCCACCCTCAAGGTAATTAGAATTAAAGTCTTTTGAGCAGAGGAATGACACTTAGATTCATATTTTAAAAAGACCCATTCTGGCTACAATGCCAAGAAGTAATAAGGGGGTGGGATGGGGGGGCGGGGAGGGGATTGTTGGCATTCTCCAGGTTGGGAAGCATTGGCCTGGGCAGGAGATGGTAATGGAAATGGGGTCAAGAAGGTTCATGTGAAAGCACTGTTGATCAGTTAAGGGGGAACAGAAGTAGTAAAGACAAATTTCACAGGCATATCTGTAAAATACAGTATCAGCACTTCCTCTCATAGGAATTTGGATTGTATGAGTTCCTATAGGAAGAGTATACCAAATGAATAGGAAGATAATCTAATCTTTTTGCTTATAAAACAGGACTGGCAGTACATATATTTAACACCTATTTACTGAGTGTCTGTTATGCACCAAATACAAATACTGCATGGATTCCAGTGGCTCATAGTTCCAGTGTTGTGGTAAAGATTGCAGAACTATGTGGGAAGAGGTGGCAAAATAAGGTCATAAATACTGAATGTAAAAATTAGATCAGGAGGGTATAAAACCTTAGATTCATTTGCTGTGCTTGCTACATACTTCTAAGAAGTCTCGAAGCCCTTCTAAAACCTAATTTGCCAGTTTGTATCTAGGCATTGCAGAGGTCTCTATAAAAAAAACTGCCAGCTAACGGCAATAGTTGTACTGCTCAGTGCTCCAATACGCAGTTGTGTTGGCATATAGGAGCATACGGACTTAATTGTGAGACAGTTAATTTAAGAAAACAAATGTGTTCACTGGTTTCAGCACTTCTGAAAGGTGAGACTAGGATGCTGAGTAAGTCTTATATGAATTCCTAATAATGAATAGATAAACCAGTTGTACAGCAGTGAGAATATGATACTGATACACTCAACTCAGTTTTATTTGCTACTGACAAAAATATAAAACAGATCAGGTATTTAAAGAATATCTTTATGTTGAGAAAGTAAAAGGGCAGTCTTTTCTCACATACCTTAAAAATGATGAAATGGCAGATTGCTAAAAAATTCCTATTATAATCCTTCGTTAATCCTCATAATTTTCACATACAAGCTTTCTTTCAAAATAAAATTTACCTTGTAGGTGTGTCTAAAAACACTTGTTTTGTTTTCTTCCCAGGAAACAGTGGTATCATGGAAACCAAAGAAAGAGACACTTTCAAGGTCAAATGCTTAAAAATGAATATTAATAGTCATGATAGCAAAAGTCATGGTCATGATGATGACAATGGCAACAGTTGTTCTTAACATTCACTGACCCTTATCACAGTGCACTGTAGAAATACAAAATGAGGGCACAGAAAGCTAAGTGAGGGCAATGTCTAGAGAAGAGGGGATGCATGTTGGGGTCTTCTAGTCTTTCCTGTACAGAACCATCAGGGCATTTCTTAAGCACCAATTCCTAGTCCCCTTCCCAGATGCAGTGACCCAGAATCCTCTGGGAAGGGTACCTGGGAAACTGTGGTTGATAGCAGTCCCTGCTCCCTTCCCCTGAGCACTTTTAATTGGGGTATTTGGGAAACAGGTTACTATGGGATAGTTACTTTTAAGGAGTCCTGCATGAAGAAGAGCTATATAGCCCACTAGTACACAGTTTAAAATGCTCAAAGGTCACCATGTATTTGCTTTCTTAAGTTATTTTTCCAAGGCCATGTGGGTAGTAAGCAGCAGAGCTTTGATCAAACCATTGCCAGAAGTGATTTTATTTTCAACACCATTGAATGTGAGTAAATATAATTCAGGGTTTTTGCTCTCTTTTTCTTAGCATAGCAAAAGTACCTTTCAACTTTGGGCTGAATTGCATCCCCCCAAATTTATGTGTTGAAGTCCCAACCCTCGGGAGTTCAGGATTTAACTTATAGGTGATGGATTCTCTAAAGAAGTAATTAAATTAAAATGAGACCATTAGGGTTGACCCTCATCCAATGGTTGGTGTCCTTATAAAAAGAAGGGATTAGGACTCAGGCACCCAGGAAAGACCATGCGAAGACACAGGGAGAAGATGGCTGTCTACAAGCCACAGAGAGAGGCTGGGAGTGAGGGCACCTGGATCTCAGACTTTTAGCTTCTAGGACTGTGAGAAATAGATTTCTGTTGTTTAAGTCACCAGTCTGTGGCACTTCATAATGACAGACCTAGTACCTTTTTAGTATGTCCATAGCATTTCTGCTAAAGGATGGGCATAACGAATAATTGTTTAGAAATGTAAAATAGTATTTGTCTGATGCTTCTGAAACATAAAAATCGTTTAAAAAATTAAAACTACATATTGGTAAAACTGACATCTAAACTTAAGATGATGAAAAGCAATACACTCCTCACAACATGAATGGAACAGATTGAAGCTTTATTTTTAATCATTTACTTATAAATTATTGGTATAGCTTCAAAATATGAGTAAATAAAGCAGAAAATTATCCCGTTTACATTCCAAATTACTTCCAAGGGGCTTTCCTTTTTTCCGTTTGTGCTAGGCTGCGATGGAGAAAATTATTGCCAAATTCCTAAAGAAACTGGCCCTACACGTTAAAGCTTATTACTAAAATTGGAGTGTTAAGCTGAAGAAAGTATGAGAATGGGATTTATTCTTAAAGATGGGAGTAAATGCTTCCTAAAATTTTCCAAGTATTTGCTTTGTCAAAGTGTTTGTAACTGGATTACAAATTCTGTTTGCTGAAATGTAGTTGCTTGCACTGAACGTAAGTTATTTCATGGAATATTATCTCATAAATTATACTATAAAACAATTACTCACCTACTGATGTAGCCTACCTGAAATTGCTCAGACTGTTGCTATCACTCTGCAAGAGTTCAACTGCTTATTCTTAAAAGCCGTATTTTGGTTTTGGGCTGGAGTTCTTAAAAGAGAGGATGTAGATAAGAAGTAAATTGCAGAGGTCTCCTTGAATGGGAAGTGGAGTAGTGAGGGAGCATATGTGCTTCTAATGTCAGGAACTCTGTCATCAATTTCCTCTAACTGTGAAATTAAATCCTGACTAAGAACCTGAGCCCTGTTGGAAGCAATTACATGTGAAATTCTAAATATAGGTGTTATCATCTCTTGTTTTACCCTTCTCTAAACAGTCTCAAAATGACTTCGTCATCATTATAAAAAATGCATTAACTAAACTGAGGGAAATGTTAATTTGGTCCATTATTATTATCCTTTATTTTTGTTTCCTTACATAGGCATCAGGTTTTCTCTTTATTTACTAGTGTGTGTCACATAGTAATCACTCAAATGTCTATTTAATTAGTATCTGGTAAGTTTAAATATATAGAACAGGTATTTTTCTGTGAAAAGCATACAAACCATAAAGGATTTTTTATTTACTAAAACAACTATTGTACTAACTACTCTACCATTGAATTCCTTCTCTGTGCTAAGATGAGTACTGTGGAAAAGTGCTGTGGATATAAAGATAAGATGTAAACTTGCTGTCATGGGGCTCATGTTTGGTCTGATAGAAAGGTACCATTTATAATGTACTGTATCCTCAGTGACCACAAACTATGCTATGTGTACTGATGGCATACAAAATGCCCATCATATAGCAACCTAGGTAACCATTGTATGTGCTTAGTGCCCATTGTATGTTATGCTGTGCCCATGATACAGCATGCAAAGTACCCATCGTATGGTGTGCTAGGTGACTTTTTACACTGTGCTCAATGCCTACTGTATGGCGTGCTGAGTGTCAATCATAAAGCATGCTAAGTGCAATGTATGGTTGCTAAGTGACCATCATAATACATGCTAAATGCCCATCACATGGTGTGCTAAGGGCCATTGTATGGCTTGCTAAGTGCTTTTGTATGGAGTGCTATGTATGGGGGTCCATACCTAGGAGGGTAAAAGGCATATTAATCTTGGGAAAATTAAGGAATGTTTCAGAGAGGGAGTAACATTCTTAGCTGCCCCTTAAATGATGAATTAAAGGCATAGGATTGAGTGTCAGACAAATCTAAGTTGAGTC
Organism: Ailuropoda melanoleuca; assembly: GCF_002007445.2. Lineage (NCBI taxonomy): Eukaryota > Metazoa > Chordata > Mammalia > Carnivora > Ursidae > Ailuropoda > Ailuropoda melanoleuca. Next base: position 3,136,555 of record NW_023179820.1, read on the forward strand.
TCAGCTTTGCATATCAGTAGCTGTGCTATTGGTCAAACTATTTAGTATGTCTGAATCACCATTTACTGATCTGTGAAATGGGGTTAATAGTATGCAACCCATATAGTTGTGAGAATGAAATAAGACACCATATACACGGCACTTGAAAACATGGCTCTAGAGTTTAGTCTTCAGTTCATGGCTTTCATCTACTAACCGGTAACCTTGGACAAGTATGTGAATTTTCATTGCACATGAGTTATATGTAAATGGAAGACCAAGTTTATAGTCTCAGGGCTAATATTAGATGAGCACATTCAGGTAAATATGCTTAGCAACATTCTTTACACATAGTAATAAGTGTTACTAAATATTTGTTATTCTTAATTTATGGTAAATATTCATGGCTCAGTAACTAGCAGCCATTACCCCTAGATATTCATTTAGAAATGTTTAAAAATATTGGAAAGTAACCAGGCAGAGAAGCAAAATATACTACGTGAGAAGATACATGGAATACTTTGACTTCGTTTTTAGGGTTCATTTTGAGCATATTAGAGAAATATCATAAGGAAGGAATGGAAAATAAATCCAGATGACAATCATTATCATCACAGTAATAATCAATGATTGTTAGTGTTACTAAGCCACTTTTTTAGTATGTCAGGTCTGGAAGGTATGGAAAGTATATATTGAAGTCATACTTTAACAGATAGATACTTTTTAATTGCCTACTTCCAAATTAACCCTCACTCTGATTCAAATGCATTTTTTTTTTTTTTTTACTAACAGGAATTGTATTTTGTTCATGTGTCAGTGAGCCTAGCCCAGGGAATACAAGATGAGTTATAGAATTCCCAATGGTAGTGACTGACCTGGAAAAGGGCATGTGACTCAATTCTGGTTGACAAGATATGTGTTAAAGAACAAGCATCATAAGAAAAACTGTCTCTGGCTGCCCTGATGATCCTTTGCTGCCATGCTTTGGACTCTGTTGTACTGAGAATCTGATGGCTGGTACTGAAGAAAGCCTCTTGGGTCAAGAGACCTATGGGCAAATGGCCAAATGCTGAGGAAGCTGCAGTGAAGAAGCACTAACACAGGGCAGGAATGTTCAGGGATATCGCTTACTTATATTACTCAGTAATGAACACAGTAATTTTAACTTCTGAAAGGGACATGTGACTAAACTTGGATGCAGAATGGCCAAGTTAAATGGGCTATGTCACATCATGTAGTTTTGTGAAGGGCTCTACAATGATAACAGATACCAGAGAGGAAATAGATTTGAATGGAATGAAAATGAGGTTTTTTCAGAATTGTTCATTGGAATGTACATAAATTCCATTAAAGTAAGTTGAGAATGAATACCTAAACAGGGTAGATTACTATATTCTTTCAAAAAGTTTGGTATTGATGAACTTGACAAGATAAAGTTTTAAGACCTGCTTTTCTTATATCACACAGACCCCAGTGCTGGTGATTATCAAGACATTATTGTGGAGGAAGGTGTGGAATCAACATCATTAGTGAAGAGACATTTGAAACCACTCAAAATAGTATCCAGGTTAGGCAGGAAGGCAAGTGAGAGCCAAAGAGGTTCCATGAGGCATGAGGCCTGTCTACAGTGATGAGTGCAAGTGTTGTCCTTAGGAATATAAGATCCCAAGGTAGAATGCTTCTAAAATTATAAAGGGATTTAAGACCTGTGTAGTCAGAGATAAAAATATGGATTGTTAAGTCATCTGGTAAATAAAGACAACGGAATGGTGAAGGTAGAAAAATCTGATGTATAATAGAGTGTAGTGTGTTTCAATAGGTGGTAGGTTCTTTAAAAAATAAAGAGAATTCTGGAGAGATGGTAAAGCAGAGGTTCTCTTGATAGAGACGTGGAAATTGAGGCTGCTGCCCCCTCTTCAGACTGTGAGGTATGTGGTCTACATGAGAGTCACTTTAGGCAGCAGTTTATTGTTACTTTTAATAGTGATATTGCATTAAATATTGCATTAAAATACGTTTTTAGACTACCAAAGGAACATGAAGTCATAGTGAACTTACAGGCTTAATTAATAATTCTAAAAATAAAGTACATCAGACTTAATCGTCTTGAATGACAGGCAAGGGTTTGATCATAACAGGTGGTCATTGTAGGACTTTTTCATCAAAATAATTCTTCCGGTTTCCAGACAAAGAGGTGGAGGGTCAGGAACAAAAGTCTCAGAGGCTTTTCCAGGTCTCAATCCTCTTACAGCTGACCTGTCTCTGGGCCTGGCAGAGAGGCCTCCTGGTTCAAACCCGAGTTTGACCGGGTTGAATTTAAGACATAAAGTGAGCTTTCTAGCACGTTTAATGCTATTTCTATTAGTTTTCTAATAACGTTTCATACCAAAATGCCCAAACTTAATATCTTTATATTCCCAGTGTTATCTAAATCTATGAACTCTCTGACCAAAAGTACACCATTAAGTCATATTCTCTTCAGTAAAGAAAATGTTATCTCCATTTATTTTTATTGGATTATCTTCAAGTATGTTTTGTAAGCCTAACTGTATGATCTGACCGTGACTGCCTCTGTATGGCCACACACCAGTGCATCTAAACACAGTTTCCGGTATCACTTCTGTATTCAGTAGGTGGTTTGAAAATTTATATGCATCATTATCATGCTAAACTGGTCATTAGATTGGGAGAGAGCCTAAAGAAACGTCTTTTACTGCAAATAAATGTGAGGAATCAAATTTTAAATCACTTAAACTGGATAGCACTGCATATTAAGTTTCTAATGTAGAACTCTAATTACCCTCTAATGAGGAATCACAATTCACAAAAGCAACTAATATATTGGGGGGGAGAAGGATTTACATGGAGATACTATTTGCTTATCTCAGTATCAGTGCTGATGTGTTAATTTTCTCTCTCTCCATTACTGACAGTGAAGGAGATTGAAGGCAAAGGCATACACCAAATACAGAGTAAAGGAAAATGTTTGTGTTTAAGGGATAAGGAAGGAACACTTTGCTGTATTTCAATGTATCACTCATAACAAGAGCTTCTGTCTTTAGATTTGAGCCTATAGAAAGAGCTTGTAGAAATTTAAAGGGAAAATTACTTTATATCATTAAAACACTTTTGAAGGATGCACTTATGCCCATAGCAAAGATTCTAAAATTCACAGGTCCTAAAAGCAATAATAGTAAGCACCTATATTCTTTCCAAAATGCCTGCACAAATAAATGTGCACTTAAATAAATGAAATCCGTATTGCTCCCAATACTTTATCCTAGATTCACTCCCAGTGCCAAGACTTCAGAGTGGTATTATGTTGGACAAATTACATTTTTTGTTTCTTCTTCAATAAAATGGAGAAAATAATTGAACCAGCCTTATGAAGTGTTGAAGGGTAAATGAGATAATAATGGCCCAAGTTCTTACTACCATACTCAGCTCATAGTCAGTACTCAATAAATGTTAATTCTAATTACAATTACGAAAACTTTTAAATAGAGTTTTCTCTGGTCTATCTATATGTTTATCCCATTCTTTAAAGGACTCACAATTTTAACTCTATAGCATTATATATTCATGAGTTGCAAAATGCATGTTGTATTCATGTCTCAGTTCAGTAACTTGTGACTGAATATCCACTTAACTATAAGCATGGCTATATCAGTCAGAAAGATAATGAAATTACGAAGAAAACCAATGTGACTAAGAACTGACATGACCGATATTGAACCAAAATATCATTTCATGAAAAATTGAACATGGCAGGCAACTCTATTCTCTGAAATTGCAGGTATCTTAATTTATAGCACTAAAGTTATTTATTTCTGCAACTAGCATTTATTGGGTGCTTACTCTTTATGATGCATTATGCTAAATATTAGGGACACAAGAATGAGTAGACTAAGTTAAATCTCTCTTCCCTCCTATTGCTTAAATCTGTATGATTAATTTAACATATGGGATGCCTGAACACAGAGCACTGAACATAGTGCTGAAAGTAAAAGAATATTTAAGGGAGTTCTTTTTACAAGGTGTTTTTTTTTTAAGATTTTATTTACTTATTTTAGAGAGAGAACATGTGCAAGGGTGGGGGGAGGAGGAGCAGAGAGGAAGATGAGGGAGGGGGAAAGAATCTCAAGCAAACTCTGTCCTGAGTGCAAAGCCTGAGGTGGGGCTCGATCCCATGACCCTGAGATCATGACCTGAGCCAAAACCAAGAGTTGGATGCTCAACCAACTGAGCCAGCCAGGTGCCCATCAAGGGTTATAGCAGAAAAGAGCCTAGGTTTTTATTGTCCAAGTAAAAGACAGAAGGCAAGTGTATTAATCTGCTCAGGCTGCCATAACAAAATACCACAGACTGTGTGGGTTCAACACTAGTTTATTTTTCACTGTTCTGGAGGTTGGGAATTCCAAGATCAAGGTGCAGGCAAAGTAGGTTTCATTCTGGGCCCTTCTGTTGGCTTCTAGGGAGTCTCCGTCTCACTCTGTGTTCCCATGGCCTCTTCTTTGTGCATTCACATAGAAAGAGTGAAAGTAAGCATAAGAGAGAGAGAGACAGAGGGAGGGTGTAAGCTCTTTGGTATCTCTTCATGTAAGCGTACTCATCCCATTACATGGACCCCACCTTCATGACCTCATCTAAATGTAATTACCTCCTAAAGGCCTCATCTCCAAATACCATGATATCGGGGGCTAAGGCTTCAACATACGAATTTTCGGTGGACACAGTTCAGTCCATGACAGCAAAGGCCTAAATAAATTTGAACTGAAGCTTCAGTTCAAATCCAAGACTCTTCAAAAACCCAGAAATGTGTCCAGAAAAAGTATCAGTCTGTTTGCAAAAATTAACAACACAAGGCTATGACTGTCTTGGCCTGGGTTCTCTCTGGGGCATAAGATATTAGAAACACTTTTACCCACAGACTTGCCCTCGCAGGACCTTGGGTTTAAATTTATACTATCCCAGGTGGGGAAATGTTTCTGGCTTGATAGTTCTTCCAATTGTGATATGGTGAAACCACCCTCAACTCACATGTACAGGTTTCTCAAGATAAAGAACAACCAAAAATTTTTGTCACATTTTCACATAATCAACAATTGCAAATTACAACAGAAAACAAACTTCTTTTATTAAAGATCAGAAGAAAACATAAACAAAAAGCAATACTGCATGTCAAGAATTTCACCCCATAGCCCCTGGCAACCACCGTTCTACTCTCTGCTTCTATGTGTTTGACTTTTTTAGACTATACATATAAATAAGATGATACACTCTTTCTTGTCTTTCTCATTCTGGCTTATTTCACTTGGTGTCATGTCCTCCAGATTTATCAAAGTTCTTACAAATGGCAGAATTTCCTTCCTTTTTCTGTCTGAATAATATTCTGTTTAGTTTTATACCACATTTTCTTTATCCATTCATGCAGCAACAGAGAGTTGGCTTATTTCCATATATTGGCTTCTGTGAATAATGCTGCAATGACATAGGCATGCAGATATATCTGTGAGATCCTGACTTCATTTCCTTTGGCTATATAACCAAAAGTGAGATTGCTGGGAGTTCATATTTTTACTTTCTGGAGGAACCTCCCTACTGGTTCTGTAATGGCTGTGCCAGTTTACATTTCCACCAACAGTGTATGAGTTCCCTTTTCTTCCCACCCTCAACAACAGTTGTTATCTCTTGTCTTTTTATCCTAGCCACTCTAAGAGGTGTGCAGTGATTAATTTCACTGTGGTATTGATTTGTATTTCCCTAATGACTGGGATGATTAGTGATTTGAGCAATTTTTCATATACATCTTGGCCTTTTGTATGTCTTCCTTGGAAAAAAATGTCTATTCAGGTCCTTCTCTAATTTTTCAANGGTATTGATTTGTATTTCCCTAATGACTGGGATGATTAGTGATTTGAGCAATTTTTCATATACATCTTGGCCATTTGTATGTCTTCCTTGGAAAAAAATGTCTATTCAGGTCCTTCTCTAATTTTTCAATTTTTTTTTTACTTGCTTGTTTCCTTTTTTTGTTTTTGTTTTTTTGCTATATATGCAGCAACAAGGAGTTGTAGGAGTCCCTTATAGGTTTTGGGTATTAATCCCTTATCAGATGCCTATTTGCAAATATTTTCTCCTATTTCATAGATTGCCTTTTCATTTTGTGGATGGTTCCTTTTGTTGTGCAGAGGCTTTCTAGTTTGATGTAGTCCCAGTTGATTTTTTTGTTTGTTTGTTTTTTGGGTTTCTTTTTTCTTTTGTTATTATGCTTTTGGTGTTAAATCCAAATACTTATTACCAAAACCAATCCCAAGGAGATTTTCCCCTATGTTTTCTTCAAGGAGTTGTACATTTTTAGATCTTTCATATAGGTCTTTAGTCCATTTTGAGTTAAATTTTGTGTCTGGTATAAGATAAGGGTACAATTTGACTATTTGGCTGTGGATATCCTGATTTCCCAACCCTGTTTATTGAGGAGACCATTGTTTCTCCATTGTGTTCTTGGCACCTTTATCAAAGATTATTTGACAATATATTGGGGTAAGGGAAATGGGGAATGTTGGTTAAAAGGTACAGACTTTCAGTTATGACATTTGTAAGTTTTAGGGATGTAAGGTTCAGCATGGTGACTATAGTTAATAATATTGCACTGTGTACTTGAACTTTGCCAAGAAAGTAAGTCTTAAGTGTTCTCACAGCATATAAAAATGATACATGAGGTGATGGATTTATTTATTAACTCCATTATGGTAATCATTTCACAATATGCGTGTATCAAATCATTACCATGTTGCACACCTTAAATATATATACACAATTTTTATTTATCAATTATACCTTGGTAAAACTAGGAAAAAGAACACATTTGTTTATTTTAAAGATGTTATTTATTTATTTGTGAGAGAGGAAGAGAGAGGGAGGACAGAGGGAGAGTGAGAGAGAGGCAGACTTCCCGCTGAGCAGAGAGCCCAATGCGGGGCTCGGTCTCAGTACCCTGAGATCATGACCCGAGCCGAAGGCAGATGCTTAACTGACTGAGCCACCCAGGTGTCCTGGAAAAAGGACACATTTTAAAAATTAATTAATTAAATTTAATTTAAAATGAATTTTGGATGTTGAGTGAACAAATGTGAATTATTATATATGAATAGTTGATATATTTTCAACAATAACACTAGAAAAAATTGCTCACACATATTTGAAAAAGAAATAAGTGACATTCCTAGGAAAAGAATGTTCCGAGTTAAAACTTTGAGGATAATTAAAAAATTATCACAGTCAAAGGAGGACTAATAACTTATAAATCATAACAAGTTATTCTCAATATAAAGCCAAAAAATGGAAACTGAAGTTAAGAGAGTTGAGGAATCATAGAAGTAAAAATGAGATGCTCTCACACAGAATTTTTTTGTGTCAGTGATAATAGTGTAAGAGAAACACTATTTGACATATTTTTTAAGAATTGAGAATAGACAAAAATCTTCCATTTCAGAAACAAGTATTAAGAAAGATAAACAGAAGGAAATATAGGTTTTGACTGTTTTATGGTAGGTTCCAAAATGCCAAAAGAAAAGAGAGAAATGTATTTAGTAGCTAGAGAATAAAGATATTCATTTTATAATCATAATGGAAACCAGATATATTTTTAGGTATTTGTTTCAGGTATTTGTTGTATTAATACTATACTTTCCAGTGCCAAAAACTGTATTAGTTTCCCAGGATTGCCATAACAAAGTACCACAAACTGGGTGGCTTCAAATAACAGAAATTTATTTTCACACAGTTCTGGAGGCTAAATGTCCAAGATTGAGATGTCAACAGAGCCAAGCTCCATTTGAGACTCCAGAGAAGAATTTCTCCTTTCCAGTTTCTAGTGGTAGCCATCAGTGCTTGGCTTTCCCTGGCTTGCAGCTGCACCGCTCCTATTTCTGCCTCCATTGTCATGTGGGATTCTCCCTGTGTATCTTTTTTCTTATAAGGATATCAGTGATGTTGGATTAAGGACCCTTGACTCTAGTATGACTTTATCTCTACTAATGATGTCTGCAATGATCGTGTTTGCAAAGAGGGTCACATTCTGAGATACTAGGCATATCTTTTGGACACAATTCAAACCCTAAAAAAAAGTGTCAATATAACAAACAGAGGACCTTATGAGAGCAGAGAAAAGGGACAGCTATTCCAAACTGTGATGCATAGGGAGACCATGTTTGAGGGCATGGTGCTTAAATAGTCTAGCATAAGAATTTCTTAAGGCCAGTCAATATAAAGAAAATAGGTATTTTTCCAAGGTTCAGTAGATTCTATAAAACATCTGAAACTGAACCTTGCTGATGGTGGATTGATGTCAGAGAAGATGATATCCTTGAATAGATGAGAACATGTGGGTTTTTTCTGACAGTAATTATGATATAGGTTATAGCAGAACCACTGGATGTGAATAAATCTCCCAGGTTAATCAGATATGCATGGCTAATAAGAGAAAAGAGAGAAAGGAATTCTGGAAATTATCAACATGTATGGAAAAGGCAAAGGAAGGGGAACTTTCAAATGGGGCTTAGAATATCAGATGGGATAAAAAGAGAGAATGGCAGTATTGAACCCAGAAGGGATGTGTTGGGTGTGAGCTGTCACAAAGAGATTAAGCAAAGGAAGGTCATGCATGTGTTCACTGGATTTGGCAAATAGGTTCTTCATGACTTGTGGAAAAGCTGTTTTGGTGGAATTTTGGGGAAGTGTACTCAGCAAGTGTAGACAACAATTTCAAGTATCCTTACTGTGGTGAGAAGGAAAGACAGAATGTGATAAGTAGGTGACTGTTTTTTAAAAACGAGAGACACAGGTGCCTGGGTGGGTTAGTTGGTTAAGCATTGGACTCTTGGTTTTGGCTCAGGTCATGATCTCATGGGTCATGAGATCAAGCCCTGCATGGGCTCCACGCTCAGCAGGGTCTGCTTGAAGATTCTCTCCCTCTGCCCATCCCCCCCACTCATACATCTGCTCTCTCTCACTCTCTAAAATAAATAGATTTTTTTTTAAAAATGAGAGACACTGAGGCACGTGTATGTATTTAAAAAGAAAAAAATGTTGAAATGTTCAAAATAAAAATAACAGAGGGAATATTCATTTTTTTGTTTTTTAGTATTTTTTTTTTTAATTTTACTTTTCTAAGTAAACTCCACACCCAGCCTAGGGATCAAACTCATTACCCTGAGATCAAGAACTGTATGCTCTTCTGACTGAACCAGTCAAGAGAGGGGATATTTGAATAACATATGGAGTGTATTCCTGGAAGAATGGACATTGAGAGCATAGATGGAGGGATTCACTTCGGATGGGAGACTAAAATGGCCCAAGCTTACTATAAAAAAGCATCCAGCTCTGATCATGATCTAACAGTGATTGTAAGAGTAATTTCAGTTCTCTCTTGTTCTTTACAATGAGAAGGGATCAAAGAAATAGAAACGGTGCTGCGATCTGATCTTGAGTTGGTTGTTTTCTGTGATCCCAGTGAGAAACAGCTTCACAGGTTCCCTGATGTCAGCCCAGTAGCTAGCCTGGAAATGAACATTAGTGTGAGGCTCAGGCTTGCTGTGCTGCCTGGCTGCACACTGCAGTGCAAGGAAAGTTTAACTCTTCAAAGCATTACCCCATCAACAAAAAAAATATCGAAAGGGACTGAGTCTTATTCGTGGTTGTTCACTCCCTTTAACCAAGACTCTGTCTTTAATGCCTCCTGAGTGAAGTCTGGTTTAATTTTATTTTATATGCATTAATATTTAAATCCAATTTTATATCCAAATGCTGACAGTTCTTAAATAACATTTCATCATGTGGTAATAAATAAACACATAAATCAAAAATAAAAATGTCACAGAAAGGAATAAAATTATAGTCTTCTTTTTCGTTTATTTTCATTTTTGTAGGCATTGTCATTATTTGAATTGATATGGTCTATTTGCATATTTAGTAATGGGGAAATTTGTTCATAGCTACCATTACTATGTAGCAGTTGTTAAAATGATCAGAGAGAAAGAAAAACTGTTTTATTGTTTTTCATATGTCTTTTCATGGATATGTGATATTTTCTCATTTCACATAGTCTTTAAGAATTTTTTTGGCTTTCTTTATAATGTTCCTATTTAGACAAAACAAAAATATTAAGCAAAATATGGAACACTTGGAAAAGAGATTTTTACATTTCACCAAAATTAGAACTATCTCAAAATGACTAATTAACTTTAAGTGTAGTTGTTTCCACTATAGGACTAGTTTTTCTCTTTGAATTACTTGTTTAAAAAAAAATAATCCGTTTGGCCACAGATTCCACCATCCTGGCCAATTTTTATTTCTTTTTTAACTTTATCACAATTTGACATCTCTTTCTTTACCAACTCTGCCAGGGTCAGGACCATTTGGAGTTATTTTAATTTTCTTTTGCTTTGTGATCTACATATTTTGTGAGGATTACTCCACAAACTCACACAATTTCAACTAATCTCTTTCTCCTTTCTGATTTTCCTTGTTCCTTTTCATTTTCTTCTTGGCCACCTCTCTCATTAAACTATACAACCAAATTGTCATTTACATGCTGGAGCCTTGATTTAATATTTGTTGAGTATTATTTCAGGTTTCAGCTGCAAGGAACACAGAGATGAAGAGACTTATCCCTATGCTCTAGGAGCTCATATTAAACAGACCTATAAACCAACCGACAGGCCCTGTAGTGACTGAGAGAAGTCCACACAAGTCACAGGATGGGGGCCCAGAGGAAATTGTGGTCACTAGTGCCTTATTGAGGAAGAGATTGGGCAAATCTTTAGAACAGACTCATTTGAACTGTCTGTTGAATGAACGTAAGTTTTTCACCAAGAAGAAAGGACACAAAGTATTTGGGTCCCATGGTACTCTTTGGAAAGGGATATGTTGAGATCAACCTAAAATACCACACATTTGGGGAAAAAATAACTGCTTCGGAATGACTTCAGTTTCAGCAAAATAGTCACCATAGAGGACCCTCCAAAATACTGTAAGAAACAGAAACACTACCTCCTACACAGTTTTAATGCACCATGTTTAGAAATCCTCCCAGGCAGTGTGGGGGTGTTGGAGAGGATTGGGGGAGAAGGGTGGTGGGAACATGTGTGAGAGGCTCCTGCATTCATTAGTATAATGAAAGAATAAAAGGAAGCAAGCTTAGGATGTGTTTTCAGTCAGCCCCCTCATCTTCATTCCAGTGCAGATGACAAGATCTGAGCCCCCATCTCACTGATCAAATGTCCCGCATCACAAAGACTCCCCACAGCCTCCATTCACTTCCTCTGCATTCACTCAGCAAGAGTTTATGTGAGGATTACTGTGTTGCTCCTGCTGGTGTAGGTGTGGGAACATGACTGTAAACAAAGACTGGTACTTAAGTAGTTTCTCCTCTAGCAGAGGAGAACAGTCACTAATTAAGTAAACATGTAAATAGATAGTCTGGTGAAAGGCACTTTCAAGGATTGAGAATAGAGAAAGCAGGGTGAGAGAAGTGCAGTGAAGACGTGCTGTTTTACATGGGGTGGTCCCAGAGAGCCTCATTGAGAATGTTGTGGCTGACAGTGACCTGGAGGAAGTGATGGTGAGTGAACCATGAGGGTCCATGGAGAAGATATCCCAGGAGAAGCCTGAGGCAGGAGGCTTTTTGTCCTGAGGCATCATCAATGCAGTGACTGCATTTGACACTCAAGTTGGACAGGGTCACCTTGGAAGTGACTGTTCAGAAAACAGGAGCTCTGAGGACTAAGGGTCAGTGCCTTCCAAAATGTATGGATTGATGAGCTAAAAACTAATAGAAGAACCAAAAATTATCAGCAGTGAGGAAAGAGGAGGCCAAGAGCAGGGAGTGTTCTGGTAGTCAGATGAAGAGCATGCTTCTGAAAAAGAGAGGGAATGATCAGCTATGCTGCATTAATTCTCTGTTGCTGCAAATTGTATGATCACAAATCTACTACAGAATACACTTACTATCTCACAGTGTCCATGGGACAGGAATCTGAGGACAGGTTAGCCAGGTTCTGTTTCAGGGACTCAAAAGGCTAAAATCAAGGTGTTGGGCAGGATGCATTCCCATCCACAGGCCCAATAGGGGAAGATTCTGCTTCCAAGTTCACTCAAATTATTAGCCAAATTCAACTTCTTGCAGCTGTGTGACTGTCTCAGCTTTTTGCTGGGTGTCAGATGGAGGCCACCTGAAGTTCCTTATGGAATATCCTTCTCCAACATGGTCAGTCACTTCATCAAGCCTGCAAGGAGGGTCTTCAACTTCAGTGTATTAAGATGGGATCTTATAAATACAATGTGATCACAGCAGTGACATCATCTTTGGCCCCTGCTGTGGGTCAGAAGTAAGTCTCAGATACTGCCTGTTTTGAGGGGAAGGTGTTGCACAAAGACATTCATTGGGATTGTCTTCCTACCTCCATAGAAGGGTCATCTCTGGGTCTATCTGGCACACATGCCAAATGCTGCTGATAGGTCAGAAAAAATGGAGATTGAGAATGGGTGGTTGAATTATCAGTGAAGGAGGGATCATTGACATTAACAAAAGCTGTTTCATGGGTTAAAAACCTTGTTCAAGAAAGAATGGATGAGAAGAATTGTGTAACACACAAATCTGAACTCTTTAACTCTCTGCTTTAAAACCTTTAAAACCTATCCATTTCCTGGAGGCTAAAGTTCTAATTCTTTGGCCTGGCCTTCAAAGAAGTCTTTTTCCTTCCCTCCGTATTGTATTAGATCCCAAACTCTGCTTTTCAGGCTCTTCTCACTCTTCCCTTCATAATTTATGTGCATCCTCTGTCCCAGGCAGGAGTCATTTCTCACCACCCCCTGAATACATCTAGTACTTCATATCTGCCCGACTTTGCTCAGTTTGCCTTTTCCTCTAATTTTCTTTTCTCTTTTCTACTTGGAAAAATACTACTAATTTCTTAGCAATCAGTGCATATATCACTTCTTTGTGAATTCTTTCTCAAGTCACCCAGGCAAAATTGCTCATTTGTTCCTATCCGTATTGTAAGCCGTACATAGATTTTTTTTTTCCATTCATTTACAAACACGTGAGTGTTTACAACAATGGCTTGTATTTAGAATAGGAAGAGGTGTGACCTTTTCTTGTAAGGAGTAGTTCTCTCTATATCTTAGTAAAGCATTGATAGAGCATTCTTTTATTTTACGGGTGTTAGTTAATTTTTTAAAATATGTCTGCATGTTGTGAGGTTCATGTGACATGAACAATTTCCAACATAGATTTGTATGCTTAAATCTAATCACAAGTATTGATAGTTAATGGGTCCTTAATAACTATTAAATAGATTAATGATGAATATTAATTGATTGGCTTATGGGTATATTTATGTTTCTTTTCATAGCAGGAAGATCTAATAGTAAAGTGAAAGCTAAAGAATATTTATTTCATGCTTTGATAAAATTAAAAATATGATAGGATTTTACACCTACACATCATGGTCACACACATTTATTTACAAAAGGTTTGTAGCTGACAACCGTTTTTGAACTAAAAGAATCTTGAAACTTTTAAGATGTCAAGGCTATGAATGCACACAGTATAGGAAACTGCTGGATTTTCCTTAGCGTTGTTTTGGAAAACCTGGCATATCTCTCTAGACTTAAAGCTAATTGGCCAAAGGAGATATTCTTAGCCAATTTCTTTTTATTACTATTACTATCATTTTTTCTAATTCTACTTGAGATGTCTTTGACGTCTGCCATTTTTGCTTCCCAACATTCAAACACCCTTATTTACTGGAAGAATCTCCATCGATGGGACCCATGGCGTCACCTCCAGTTATACAAACCAGGAAGTGCAGAAACGTCCCTTCCCAGCTTCTCAGAAAGTCACTGCTTTTCAGTATGGCCGAGATCTCAAAGAATAAAATCCTTTCTAGGATTCTGCATCTAGAATGAGTAATAGAAATGCAAGGAAAGTTGGGATTATTTATAAATACTGAGCCACAGTTGAGAATGCAGCAGCAGGCCATTTCAGAGCCAGAAGTGGTGGTGCCTGCAGGAGCCTGGAGTAGAGTAAGTGACCACCAGGGACCTTGCTAGTGTTGACTCCTTAGGGCAATGATTTTGGGCCAAGATGCCAGTCAGGCCTCACCTTCCAAGATAGACTTCATTTTCTGAATCCCATTCTATAACCTTCGTGCTAATTATGGAATCAAGTCAATATCCATCTGTTGTCCAAAGCTAACAAGCTTATCTAATAGAGGAAACATTTATAGATTCTGGTAACTTGTGACTTTATACAAACTTAAAAGATAGCATTAGTGTGACTACCTTATTGAACATTCTGAGAATAAGGACATTGGGGCAAGAAACATACACATACACACACATAAATACACACAAATGAAATTCACATAATATATTTTTCCACTGGTTATTTCTGTCCAGATAACCAGGAACTTAAATAATCAGAATGATGCCAATGAAAATATAATAACCTGAAGCGGAAAAGTTCTTTGAAGAACTTATGCACCAATTTTGCCTCAGTGGACATGTGGCAGATAGTTGCTAGTAGATGCTGTGTAAAGCCATTTGTGATTTTTTCTTTTGTTAATAAAATAGCCATAGATTTCAAGCATGGAAAATCTTAAATTACTTGGATAAAAAATTGGTTTTCACAAAAGTAAGTATTGCTAATATCGATTTTTATGAGCAATTAAAATCATAAACTATGGAATATATCATATTGACTGTTTTAAATTCAAAACCGTGTAATGATAAAATTACTAGAGTAAACTCTGAAAATTTAAAAATGACAGAAAAACAGTGGCAAATAAAATAAAATTCACTTATAATCTGGTTCTGTACAAGTGCTGTTATCATTTTGATTTGTCCATTTCTAGAATTTTTCTCTGTAATTGTGTATATTTGCATCTATGTGTTTGGATTTAAACTCTTATTTTAAGTGACAAGCTTGAGATATAATGAACAACTTATTTTGTAACCTACCTTTGATGTTGTATTAGTCTGCTCCTGCTGCTATATGAAAATATCACAGACTGGATGGCTTCAACAAGACTTCTTTTCTTATACTTCTGGAAGCTGGAAGTCCAAGAGCAGGGTTTGATTGATTTAGTTGATTTAGTTTCTGGTGAGAGCCTTCTTTCTGGCTTGAAGACAGTGCCCTTCTTGCTATATCCTCATTTGGCCTTTCTTTAATGCATGTGAGAGAGAGTGAGATCTCTGATATTTTTTCTTATAAGGACCCTAATCTTAGTGGGGCCCCAGTCTTATGACCTCATTTAATCTTAATTACCTCCCAAAGACCCTTTCTCAAGATACAGTCACAATGGGAGTAGAGTT
Organism: Ailuropoda melanoleuca; assembly: GCF_002007445.2. NCBI lineage: Eukaryota > Metazoa > Chordata > Mammalia > Carnivora > Ursidae > Ailuropoda > Ailuropoda melanoleuca. The sequence continues at coordinate 3,151,912 of NW_023179820.1, forward strand.
TTGAGATATGAATTTTGGGAGGACATAATTCAGTCCATAGCAGATAAATAGTATGGGAAAATTATGTGAACAAAAAACTTTCAGAGTTTTATTTATTTTTACTCTATTCTCCAGTCTTTATTTTTCATACTCAGCCTCCCCCATGAGGTTTTTAAAAATTTAAGTATTGTTGCTATACAATATTAATTAGTTTCAGGTGTACAACATAGTGATTCAGCATAATACCTTCTAAGTCTATCCATGTTGTTGCAAATGCATATTTGCAGTAACATTTCATTTTATATATATATATATGAATATATATATATATATATCACGTCTTCTTTTTTAGACTTTATTAAAGAGTTTTAAATGGCAGCAAAATGTACTGAATGCATATACCACAATTTAATAAAAAATTATATTTGGACATGTAATTAACATTTTTTAGTACAAATTTGCCATCGACATTCTTATGCATTGATATGTCTTACTTCCTTAAGTCCTAAATGTGGACTTACAGAGTCAAGTGATGTAAACAATTTAGGCCTTTATACACATTGTTGAATGACCCTCCCTGAAGGCCTGTGATATATGAGAAGATGTCATTGACCTAGAAAACAGGATGCCTGGGCCGTATCCGCCAACATTTGACTCCATTAAAATTCCCAAATACATACTGAAATGACTCCAAATTATTTTCTTAAGAATCCATTAGTGAAGACCTGAAAAACAAGAGCATATTCATTAGATGTGTCATGAAATAGGCTGCTTTTTGAGAGTTCTGCAAGGGGAAGAAGGAAGAGCCCTCTTCATTTGTAGGACTCGGAATTATCTTAATGTACTCCACAATGGTGCTATTTGAAGAAACATCTAATTATCTTTCATGTGCCCACTGTGCACATTCCCCAGATACCTGGCAGGATTGCAAAGCATCAGAGCCAAGAATGAGTCACTGAAATTTAAAGAAGTATGAGACAGTTTGCAGGAAGATTCACAGTGATTCTTAGTGATGAGTACCCTGAAATAGCTCAGTAATTTAGTTCAGTTTGGATCAGTCTTTCCAAGTTCAGTTGATGTCTTAAGATTTTCAGAAAGCCTTGTGGTTTTGATTTATATTGTAAAGAAAACAATGCAAAAATTATTATAAGGACCAGAGTAAAATGTCACACAATTCATGATGTCACTGAGATGATATATTATTATATAAGGTCCCAGTCCAGATGATCAGAAATCATCCACTAGTAACATCTATGAGGCAAATCTTTGTTCTGTGCAACACTACAAGTCAAGAAGTGAAGAGGGATCACCTAACTAACTCAACAGTTGCTATGTGGTCAAGAAGAAGGGTATTTGGAGTGGAACAAGAGTCTCATTTTCAGAATTGCATTGTCCCAGTTGTATACATGTTTTCAGTCCTCTGAGTCTAATTCAGTGCTACAGGTGATATTTTATCCTCAGCCAGATTCCCTTTTCTTGTTCATCTTGAGTGTGTGTGTGTGTTCCAGCATGTGTGCATACGTAGATTTCTACATCTGAAGCAAAAGTTTATTTCATTTGTATTAAAATTCCAGAACACCTTTAGGATATATTTTAATGAAGGTCATTTGTGAACATATTCTCTTAGTTTTTGCTTTTATAAAAAAATATTGCTTCTTTTTGTTGTTAAAAATTAATTTTTCTGGAAATTAAGATTTGACAGCTACTTTTTTTTTCCAACACTCTGATGACTTAATTCCCCTTTTAGGGCTTTCATACTTTCCATTGGGAAGAAGGCTATGGTGTTGGTATTCTGTTTATTCCCTGTGACTGATTTAATATTTATTATTTTTTCATATGAAGTTTCACTATGATATTTTAGGTGTTGATGCCTTTTTAATTATTTCTGTTATTTCAGTTTTCTTGATCCTGAAGGTTGATGATTCCAACAATTTTGGAAAGTTATTAACCATTATTTCTTTATATAGTGTCTCTTCCTTGTTATATTTCTTGAGATAAGATGATCTTCTTGAAACTGTGATTTAAACTTCTTTGTTGTTTCCAGAAATGTCTTACTTATTATCCTTCCAGATATTGCTTTTGCCCAGTCTATTTTTCCCCTTCAAAACTCAAACCAGATGTATGTGAGTGCTTAATTAACCTTTCATAACTTCCACATATATATTTTTTTCTTTGGTGTTCTGTGTATTTACTTGAGATCTGCCTAATTTACTGATTCTACTGCTAAACTTTCCTTTAATATTTGACTTATTATGTATTCCATTTTATAAGATTTTTTAAATTCTCTTTCAGAGTTATCCAATAAATTTTAATAATTTTTATCTTATAGTTTCTTTTCCAACTCACCTTTCAATTATTTAAACACGTTATACCTAATGAAACATTTCTGTGTTTCATAGTTGCTGATTATAATTTTTGTATTATTTGTGCTCCTGATTCTGTAGAACTTCGGTGATAGTGTCTGTATTGCTTTGTTCATGCACATATTTCTTCATTAGTAATTTCCTTTACCATTTGTTTGTGATTTTGATTGTGTTCTCATTTTCTTTTTACCTTTGTCTTTGGAATTTGTGAAGTCTGGTTTGATAAGTCATTAGAATTGCTTAATAATAATGTGTCTTTTATTGACCATCATTTAAGAGTTAGGTATGTTCATAAGATTGTTTTTTACCAATGAAATGTGAGTAGAGAAGAAGGTTTTAGAACCAATATGCATATACAGTGCTCTCTTTTCTCTGTGTTTCACTAAGAAACAATTCCAGACAGAAGCTAATCAGTAGTATGAGTTCCAGAACTTCAACTTAACTGTAATGCACTTATATCATAAGCAAGAAATAAAACTAGTGTTTTAAGTTAGTGAGATTTAGTGGGAAGGGTGTTTTTAATACCAGTATAACTTAGACTATCCTGGATTTAATATGGTTTTTGTTTTGTTTTGTTTTGTTTTGTTTTTGCAGATATTTGTGTTTGCCTCTGCTGGGTACCTTTGGGCATGTTATAATAACATATTAGCTTGGAGTTTTTCAAATAACATATAGAGTGTAAATTGCAGCTCCAAATCAGGTTATTATAGAATTATATATAGCTAAAAATTCTCCAGGACTCACTTTTGTTTCTTGTTATTTTTTTCTTGCTTTTAAATAATTTAATAATAGTTATTATTTTAATAATTTTAATAATTTCTTATTTTTTATTCAGTAATGTGTTCTATGAAGGAGATGGTAAATTTTGAAAAAATTAACAAAGTTAATCTACAATGTAAACAAACTTGGCTATAGTGTTCTTAAATATGCCTTCTATTAAAAAGATAATTTTGATTTATTTTTAAATTTGTCCTTTTGCTGAAACTTTTTCCTTTTAGTTCATGTTTTGGATAAACCTTGCTCCAGATATATGTTTTGATGCATTATATTCATAGGTGCTAAAATATGTGAACATAGATTGATGTCTTTGTATTGACTTTTGCATGTGAAAAGCTATATTCCTTTTTACAACTAAAGGAGATCTTCCATCAGATATAATCATTTTTAATAATTATGCTCGAGTTCTCTGCTTCTGTATCCTTGTGCTCACAGCATTTCTAGAGGTATGCCTTTTTCCCATCTTTAAATATCTATAATGTTAAAAACTTGTATTAAATACAGCACACTAAATCAAATTCAGATTTAAGTGACTCCAAATAGCTAATGATTGATATTTTGTTTTATTTTTTCTAGCTTTATTGAGATATAATTAACACGTAACATAGTATAAGTTTAAGGTATACTATGTGATGATTTAAAATATGTATATATTGCAAAATGATTACCACCATAATGCTAGTTAACACATACAATCACCTCACACAGTTACTTTTTTTCATGTGTGTGTGGTGAGAACTTTTAAAATCTACTCAGTTAGCAACTTTCAAGTATAAGATACACTATCATTAACTATAGTTATCATGCTGTACATTAGATCACCAGGATTTATTCATCCTTTAACTGGATGTTTATACCCTTTGACCACCTTCAGCCCTTCCATCCCTCCCTCTCAGCCCCTGGCAACTACCAGTCTACCCTCTGCTTCTGTGAGTTCACTTTTCTTCTTCTCCTTCTTCTTCTTCTTTTTAAGATTCCACATGTAAGTGAGATTATACAATACCTGTCTTTCTTTGTATGATTCATTTCACTTAGCTCAATGCCTTCAAGGTTCATTGATGTTGTCACAAATGGCAGAATGTCCTTAATTTTTCATTCCTAGATCATATTCCATTGTATGTGTATACCACTCTTTTTAAAATCCATTTATTTGCGACAGACGCTTAGGTTTTTTCCATGGCTTAGCTATTGTAAATAATGTTGCAATGAACATGGGGATGCAGATAGCTCTTGAGACAGTAATTTCATTTCTTTCAGATATATAGTCAGAAATGGGATTGCTGGATCATGTGGTAGTTCTGTTTTTAATTTTTAGAGGAGCCTCTATTCTATTATCATAGTGCCTATACCAATTTACAGTCATATCAACAGTGTACAGGGTTGAATTTAGAAACTTTTCATGTATCTGCTAGCCATTTGTATGCCTTCTTTGAAAAAATGTCTACTTAAGTCCTTTAACCATTTTTAAAGTGGATTATTATTTTATTATTATTATTATTTTGCTAATGAGTTGTATGAGTTTCATCTTCTCACTTGTTTATTTTTGCTTTGTTATCTGTGTTTTTGGTGTCAAAAACTTCAAAAATCATTCCAAAACCAGTGTCAAGGAGCTTTTTTCCCTGTATTTTCTTCTAGGAGTTTTATAGTTTTAGGTCTTGCATTGGAGTTTTTCTCAATTTTGAATTGATTATTGTGTATTATATAGGACAAATGTCCAATTTTGTTCTTTTGCATGTAGATATACAATCTTCCCAGCACCATTTGTTAGAAGACTATAATTTCCCCATTGTGTATTATTGGTATATTGCTCAGAACTTCGTTGACAGTATGAATTGTACAGTTTTTCCTACGTCAGCCCCAACAGTAGTGAAGATAAAGGATGTATTATAACTTATGATATAATATTATCAAATTTATAACAGAATTATGAACAAAGAAAATTGTGAGAACAGAGTAAGATATTAGAGAATGGTTCACAATGGATATGCATAGCAAATAAAAAATTTTGCCTTTTTCTTCTTAATACACCTCTCATTTCTTTGAATATTTGGGTGAATGAGTTAATGATTAGCTATATAAGAAATGTTATTTATTTTTTAATAAATTGTAACCAGAAAGAATGCATACCAATAACATTGCACTCAGGTTTATTTGGGAAGAGATATGCTTTTATTAATTAAGTTAATGATAAATGGAATAAATTTTTCTAATAACATGCATTTTTATTTTAAAAGTGTGATATACTTCATGAATACATGTTGATAGGTATGACTCATTATGATATAACTTTTCACTGAAGTTTTGCAAAAACAAGGCAGTTTAAAAATGAAGTCCATAGTGCATCCCTATACATAAGACAATGACATTAAATTACCATGTGCCACCATCTGCCAGAACATTTCCTCTGATAGGAAAATTGTTTATGTGCTTCTTATGCTCTTATAATAACATCACTTTTTGTCTGCAACAAAAATTTTGCTTAGTTTTCAGGTTTTGCTTTGCTAGTTTTTATATTATTAAATTATATCTTGAAGACAAAAGTTGAAATTGCTCCTTTTCCTCCCTTGATATTGAAATGCTAAATAAAAGAGGAGTTAAATCACATTTTGGTAATGGATGGAATTATTCTAGAAATTTTTTTCCCAAATGGGGTGACAACTAGTTAGTGGTGTAGCAGAAATTGATTCTATGTATTAAAAAACTTATATTAGAGACAGAACTTTAAAAAAATCTGATGGAAACCATTTTCCACCAATTTTTCTTTGTCTTTTATGTTTAAACATGCATGTGTATAACTTAAAAAAAGAGAATTATTTATTTTAGAGAGAGAGAGAGAGAGAGAGAGCAGGGGGGAGGGGCAAAGGGAGGGGTAAAGAGAATCTTAAGCAGACTCCACACTGAGTGCAGAGCCCTGAGGGGCTTGATCTCACAACCCTGAGATCATGACCTGAGCTGAAACCAAGAGTCTGATGCTTAACTGAATGAGCCCAGGCACCCCACATGTGTATAACATTTGCTCAGATGCAAGGTTTGATAAAATTTGCTTAGCAAAAAATCTGTGAAAGCAATTTAGGGGGAACCAATATACTATGTTGCCAATAAATGACATTATAAACCTTAACCAGTATTTAAAATTGGAATTCCTCTTTAACATGAGGTAACTGAGATGCCTAACAAGAGTCACCAGAAAGCTTGCCATTCTCTTCTGTGTGGACTTCAAAGTGTACCTTGGAGAGCAGGACCAAATCATACCACATTTCCTCAGAAGCACTGGCAAAAGGATGTAAACACACATGTTAAATATTAGCTCAGAAAAATTTGTCAGATTGAACCATATGCCTGCTTCACCCATCACTTTGAACAATATTACCTTAAGTTATTGTATTGAAATTTTAAAAAATTTTTAAATGGCCACAAAAGTTAATGATAAAGTTAGCTTACTTTAACAAATTGTTTAGGTTGCATTGAATGTTGGCTCTCCGTCAGGCAGCTAGAGGGCAAAATCAATGAGCTGGTAAGTACACAAATGAAAATGATAATTATAGGTAGTGGTAATCTCTACAAAAAAAATAAAGTATATTGACAAGATAGAGATGAATACAAGACGACACTACCCTGGGTAGGTTATCAAGCAGTAGTGTTTCTCTAAGCAAGAAATATTTGATCCAGGGAAATAATATTTTAGGAATAAGGAGCAGTAAGTACAAGGGCTTGAGTTAAGAACAAACTCGTCATATTGAGGTAAAAGATGTCCACTCAGTAAACCAAGAGGGAGTGGTAAGAGATTGGATTAATGGTTTAGGCAGTGTAATGCCAAATGGGTCATTTCATTTAAAAAGACTTATGAGAACTTCCAAATACATATTGCAAAAATCTGAAAGAAAAATAGGGAAAAATCCATAATTATATTTGGAAATTTTGCTGTCTTTCAATAATTCATAGAACAGGTGGACCCCACAAAAAACTAACAACACATCAATCATCTTCATCTAATAGACAACTATGAAACATTTTAACAAATAGTAGCATAAGACACATTCTTTTTCAAGTGCACATAGAACATTCACGGAACAAATGATATGGCCAAAGAATGTCTCAATAAACTCAGAAGACTGATTAAATACAGAAATACTAGAAATATTAGAAGGAACAGTCACAACTGTTTTTTTGAGGCCAGCATAGCTCTGAATCCAACTCTTAAAAAACACTACAGCAGAATGAAAAAGTAAATAAATTACTGACCTATATCGTTTATGAGCATGGACACCAAAATATTTTATGAAATATTGTCAGATCTCATCCACAATATATAAAAATAAGTGGAACTGCTAGATCACTGTGGTAGTTCTTTTTTTTTTTATTTTTTGTGAAGACTCCATCCTGTTTTTATTAGTGGTTATACCATTTTACATACTTACCAACAGTGCACAAGGGTTCTTTTTCCACATCCTCACCAACATTTGCTATCTCTTTTGATAATAGCCATTCTAACAGGTGCGAGGTGGTATTTCATTGTGGTTTTGATTTGCATTTCTCTGATGACTAGTGATGTTGAGCACTTTTCATGTACCCGTTAGCCATTTGTATATATTAGGAAACATGTTTATTCACTTACTCTGCCCATTTTAATCAGATTATATTCTTTTCTGGTATTGAGGTTTTTGAGTTCTTTATATATTTTGAATATTAACCCCTTATCTGATATATGGTTTGCAAATACTTTCTCCCATTCCATAGGTTGCCTCTTTACTTTGTTAATTGTTTCTTTGCTGTGCAGGAGCTTTTTAGTTGGATGCAGTCTCACTTGTTTATTTTTGCTTTTTGTTATTTGTGCTTTTGGTGTCATATACAAAAAAATCATTGTCAAGACCAGCGTGAAGGATATTTTTTTCTATGTTTTCTTCTAGGATTTTTATGCTTTTGGGTTTTATATTTAAGTTTACAATCCATTTTGAGTTAATTTTAAAAAATATTTTATGTATTGATGAGAGAGAGAGAGCAAGAAGAGAGGGAGAAGCAGACTCCCCATGAGTAGGGAAAGCCGGATGTGGGGCTCAATCCCAGGACCCTGAGATCATGACCTGAGCCGAAAGAAGGCAGATACTCAACTGACTGAGCCACCCAGGTGCTCCTTGAGTTAATTTATGAGTGGTATAAGATAGGGGTCTAGTGTTCTTCTTTGGCCTGTGAATACCCAGGTTTCCCATCACCATTCATTGAAAAGTCTACCCTTTTCGCCATTGAGTAGTCTTGGCTGCCTTGTCAAATATTAGTTGACAATATGTGCATGGGTTTATTTTTAAGCTCTCAGTTTTTTCCATTGGTCTATTATGCTGTTTTAATTCCAGTACCATAGTGTTTCTATTACTGTAGCTTTGTAGTGTAGTTTGAAGTCAGGAAATGTGATGCCTCCAGCTCTGTTCTTCTTAAGATTGCCTTGGAGATTCAGGGTATTTGTGGTTCCATATGGCTTTTAGAATTGTTCTATTTCCATGAAAAATGCTATCAGAATTTTGATAAGGATGACATTGAATCCATAACTTGGTTTGGGCAGTACAAACATTTTAACAATATAAATTCTTATCAATGAACACAGATATCTTTCCATTTATTTGTGTCTTATTGGATTTCTTTCATCAGTGTCTTATAATTTTCAGTGTATTGATCTTTGACTTCTTTGGTTCAATTTATTCCTAAGCATTTTATTGTTTGTTGCTATAGTGAATGAGATTGCTTTCTTAATTTCTCTTTCAGATAGTTTGTTGTTTGTGTGTAGAAATGCACCTGATTTTTGTTTGTTGATTTTGTATCCTGCAACTTTGCTGAATTCATTTATTAGCTCTGTTTTTTGGTAGAACTTTTAGGGTCCTTTATATATCAGATCATGTCATCTGCAAAAAAGAGACAATTTTACCTCCTCCTTTCTCTTTCGGATGGCTTTTATTTCTTTTTTTGCCCAAGTGCTCTGAATAGGACTTCTAGTACTTTATTGAATAGAAGTGGAAAGATTGGGCATCCCTGTCTTGTTCCTGATCTTAGAGGAAAAACTTTCAGCTTCCCACCATTGAGTATATTAAGTAAGTGATTATCATATGTGGCCTTTATAATGTAGGGTTATGTTCCTTCTATACTCAATTTATAGAGAGCTCTTACCATGAAAGCATGTTGAATTTTGTCAAATGCTTTTTTCTGAATCTACTGAAAGGTTCAAATGATTTTTATCTATCATTCTATTAATGGGATATATCACATTGATTGAGGTATGTATGTTGAGCCATCCTTGTGTCAATCAATTAATCAATCAATCTGTAAATCATGGTATATGATCCTTTTTATGTGCTGTTGAATTTTGTATTCTGGAAATTTGTTGAGACTCTTTGCATCTGTATTCATCAGGGACATTGTCCTGTAATTATCTTGTCTGGTAGCATCCTTAACTGACTTTAGTATCAGAGTAATTCTGGCATTGTAAAAAGAATTTGAGAATGTTCTCACTTCAATTTTTGGAAAGAGTTTGTGAAAAATTGTATTAATTATTCATTTAATGTTTCATAGACTTCACCAGTGAGACCATCTGGCCCTGGGTTTTTCTTAGTTCAGGAGGGTTTAATTACAGCTTCAAGCTCCTTAGTCATTATTGGTATGTTCAAATTTTCTAGTTTTTCATAATTCAGTCTTGGTAAGTTATATGTTTCTAAGAAATTTATTCATTTTTTCCAGGTTATCTAATTTGTCGGCATATGAAAGTACTTAGTAGCCTCCGATGACCTTTCCTATTTCTGATATTGTGACTCCTTTGTATTTTTATTTCAGTTAGAATGTCTCTTTTTTCATTTATAATGCTGTTTATTTTCATCCTCTCTTTTTTTCCTGGTTAGTCTATCCAGTGTTTGTTCATTTTGTCTATCCTTTTAAAAAAAACAACTCTTGATTTCACTGATTTTTTTCTATTGTCTTTCTGTTCTCTATTTCCATTTACTTCTGCTTTAATCTTTATTGTTTTCTGCACTCTGCTAACTTTGGGCTTAGTTTCTTTTTTCTTTTTCTAGTTCCTTGAGGTGTAAAGTTAGGATGATAACTTCTGTTGAGCAGTAAATTGCTCTTTTCCCACCCTCAGAGACAGATTACAGTGGATCTGTGATATCCAAGACTAGACTTGTAGAAAATATAGAAATCTCTGAATTTACATGATGTCTGTTCATTGCTTCACATGTTCTTACTTTTAGTATGTTCCTAAGGACAAAAACCACATATTTACTAAACTACTTACCAGACTGAGATTCTTCAGCCAAATACGAGTTACTTTTTTAAGAGTAATATACACATTTATCACTGTTGAATACATTTTTGGTTAGAGTTCCATATTTTATACCTCAAAAATGAAGGCTAAACAAAACTAGCCATTTCCTAAATGGATGGCTTCAGTGGTTTTGAGCTCAGCTCTAAAAATAACTTTGATCCCTAAACAACGATAAGAAAGAGCAGAAACTAAACTAGAAATTGGCTATTGGAATTACTGGTTTGAGTTGACCCAGTCAAAAGTTGAACACAGTGCCAATTGCATTGATACCTCTGCCTTTCAGTTCACATTCCATTCACTTTCTCATTCGCACATATTCGCTCCTCTGATTTCTGTGGGTAGAGAATCAGTCTTTACATCTCCAAATTTGCAAAACATTAACTCCCCTAAGGAACATTTTCCTGGAATCCTAAGAGGAATATTGTTTAACCAGCATCTGAATTCTCATGGCACTTTCGACTTTTATGTCATTTATTACTTAATGGTGTGTAGTATATAGATTTCCCTCTTCCACTTGATTATAATAAGCTCATTTGTGCTTTAGTTCATTTTAGCAGTGTTTGCCAGAGTGGTATCTGCAGAATTTGGGGGGATGTGTTAGTGAGTCTGAGGGGTCAAAACTATGTGTATAAGAATACTATGTTTTTAATTTTCCTATTGCGCTGCTTGTATTTGCACAGTGGTACAAAAACACCTGTGGGTAAAACCACTGGTGCCTTAGCACCAAGACAGCGGCACCAAACCATAGAGTAGTCACAATATCCTTCACCGCTGCACACTCACAGTCAGAAAACAATGCCAGTTTAAACCTAAAAGTGTCATTTATGAAACAAAAAAAATTACTTTATTAAATCTCCACCCGAGTACAGATCCTTTTAATATTCTGTGTGAAGAAATGGGACATACGCATGCAACCCTTTGCAGCACACCAAGGTACATGGTTATCTCAAGGAGAAACCCCTGGGGGATTTAATTGTGGCCTGAACACTTTTTTCATGGGCCTCCATTATTACTTGCAAAAAGAACTGACAGATGCAAGATAGTTATTCAGGCCTGGAATTTTGGCAGACATTTTCTCAAAAATGAATGAAATGAGTCTGTTACATCAAAGAAAACAAACGACAGTATTTGTTATCAGTGATGAAATACAAGCTTTCAAAAGAAAATTAGACTTCGGGAAACATCTATTTCAACTGCTTAACTCAAAACAACGTATCACAATAGCTGAAGCAAATAGGGCAATCTAGCTGTTGTTTCATAAGGTAGACACATTAGAGATTTACAAAAAAATGTACAACAGTGACACTCTTTCAGTAATTTATTTTGCTATAGAAGGGAAAATAGTTATTTTTATAAGAAGATGATATTTAAGTTAACATATAATTGGTTGTTACTTTTAACTAAATTGATAGTTTTTAAATTTTTGTTTAATTTCTAATATAGTATTTGTTGATGGATGTGACCCCCATACACAATAACTCCTTGAGTTCTGAATACTTTTTAAGGGTATGAAGGGGTCCTGATGATTAACAATGTTCAGCAAATGCTGTCCCCATGATAATGGAGTATGAACAGTACTTCCGTTTAGCAAAAGTTAACAGAATCCAAAACACAACGTAGAATAGAAAGTTAAAGTTTCTTCATTTTTCAACTGCACGATTGAGTACGTGAGCACATTTCCAGGTTAACCGGTGTTGATTCATACAGTGCAACAACTACACACAGTGTGTAGCTGAGTCCTTTGCACTGTTGTAGCCAAACTTCTAGTATAATATCGCACAATTTGTTTTTCTATTCTTCTGTTTTTTTTCCCATGGACATGTCCTTGTGTTTCTTAAGTGTTTTTCTATTATAAAAATGCTTTTGGTGAACAAACATTCTGTTATATTTTGATTTGCATGTGCAAGAGATTTTTTTCCCTTTTTCTTAAATCAGTGTATGTATGATAATAGAATTGCTGAGACTTCAGGTATGGACTTCTTCAAAGTTAATAAATAATACCAGACTATTTTCTACAGTGATTTACCAATTTATGTTCCTACTAGAATATAAAAATCAGTTGCTCCACTTAGTCATAAACATTTATTATCTATTGTTTTCAAGTGTGTGGTTGTGGATGACATTGTGCTGTGATTACTATTTGTCTCTGCCTGATTACCAATGAGCAGGAATGCCTTCTGATATGATTGCTGGCCATTTGAGTTTTTTCTTCTTTAAAATTCCTGTCCTTGATTCATTTTTATACTGGATTGTCTTTTTCTTATTGATTTTTACAGAGGTTTTTTTTCATGCTTTATTTCTTTTCTTCAGTTATATTGTATTACACAAATATTTGAGGTGTTTTTGACTTAACTCTTCAGATATCCTGTAAATCAGTCTTGTTTTCAGTCCGACTTGGGGCAATACTTTCAGATTATTTAGTTTCTGTATTTCCTAGCTTTCCTGGAATTCTGAAATATAAATGATTTTATTTCTGTTCTTGCCACCTGGTGGCTTAGGACAGCTTTAAACATTCTTTGGTTTTCTGTGCAAGGTACCCATTATCCGCCTGATTTTTAACTTCTAAAATTTTGTTCTTGTGTCCTTTCCTATTGTTTATAGTTTTTGATTTATGTTTCTAATACCTTTACTGTAATCTCAGTGGAATTTTGGTTGATGGAAGGATGGAAAATGGTTTTTCGTCTACTATTATGCCAACTTAATTGGAAAATATTTTCAATATTTGATATGTGAATTTAAAAAGTAAGTAAAATACTTATAATTATTTTGAAGCTTCAGTGAAACTAAAAACCATCTGCTTACATTTGTTTATTTGACTCTATCAGCAGTTTCTATTTGATAGTGGTGTCTTGTGATTCCAGGATACGTCACAGACATACTCTTATTCTGCCCTCAAATGTGTTATGTCCCACTGGTCTTACTAATTCCATCACATATGAAAGGGTACCACAGTTCAGAGGTCTTAATTAGCTTGATCAGGAATCCCACTAGAGCGAGAACAAGAAATTAAACCAAGTTCTTCAGAGTCCACCTGGAGCTTCCTCTACTACAGAAAAATAAACCCAATTACCTAAAATAGACGCTCAACCCGAAAGAGTTAGAACGATAAACCAGCTGGGAGCAACTTTAATTCAGAAGAAGAAGAATGTAGAAAAAGCTGCGTGTTTGACATTTCTGCAGGACATATTGAACAATGCATTTGCTGGGTTTTCTAATAAAATGAAAACATGCTCTTGAGCATTGCATTTAATTTCTGATGCAGTTTGCTCCACGTCTTTTGAGAAAAATTTACTAATCCTTAGAGTTGGAACAACTGTTTCTAGATATCCTTAATTGGAGCCTTAAGGAATTGAATTCAATTTCTGACACATAGATATTGCTACAGCAAATTGATTTTCAATTATTACTGAAATTTTTGTGTGAAATGATATAAACAATATCTATTATAATGGTAACTGGTAACCTTTTGTTGACTTCTGAGAAGAACTGCAATAGGAACTTGCTATTGCTTTCAAAGAATTACCTCTTTCCAAGAAGAAAAGGTCTCAGTTTTCTTAAAAAGTCATAGGGATTGCTTAAGATATGCACTAGTTATTAGAGGCTGCGACATGCTTTTCCCTTTTGTACTTTGATTTTTGTATTACCAACTAGAGTAATTCATGGTGAATTCATGATGAATGAAATGTAAACAAAATAATATAATATGTTACTAAATTTCCTTGAATAACAAAATGTGTGGTTTGTGCTTCCTGAATAACAATGTGCATGAAATTTTCCTTAGTAACAAATATGTGTAGTTTGTAATTACTCTGTAGTATATCTTATGCATTTTGAAGTTGACATCACACTTACATGTATGTAAGCTTAGAAGAAGGTCTTACAGAAGTACAGGCTAGCTAGTGTATTTCTTTGGGAGTGTACAACTTGAGCATGAGACATAGACTGGAGAGTACTTTCTGTAAGAGTTTTGGAAAACAAATGGGACCAAGCCCATTTGCTTCCTGGCAGAAGGATATGTGCCCTTTAGGGCACAGAGAAAGGAGAGTCCAGGCAGGTGCAACCAGCAATGGAAAGTAACACTGGTGCAAAAAGAGGAATTCACATTTAGAGAATGACAATGACTATGGAATAGTAAAATTGAGGGAAGATGAGATTGTAAAGTCAAGGCTTACAGACATATCATTAAGGGCAATGAGTATTGTTCTAAGTGATATTGTGTCCTGAAGACAAGGGAGATCCATGAAAGGACCTGACGTTGAGGAGTTACATGATTATACATTTGCATTTTTAAAAGATTATATGTTTGTAATTTAGAAAAAATAACTTAAACATCAGAGGACAAGATAAATGAGGCGTTTTTATGTGGGACACCATGTGATCAGTGTGATTATGGAAAACTAAGCATGGAATGATAACAGGATAAAACTAAGTAGAGGCCAAGGGAGGTGGAAAGACTTAGAGGATGTGTAAGTTTAAGAAGTAATTAGGAGGATATTTTAAAAGAACTTAATGGTCCACTGAATGTGGAGGATGGAAGTGAAGCAAGAAATCAGTTCAGTTTCCTGGCTTAGAAGACTGGAGTATGAGAGTACCATTGATGGAGACAAGCTCCGTGGAATGATGGGTGTGTTTGGGGTGGGAAGAGGCTAACTTCCAATTTCAACATGTTGATTTTGAAGATTACATAGAGGAAACATATGGTAGGATGTTGTGTATGTTTGAACTCAGGAAATACTCTTGCCTAGAGATATAAATCAGTGATTGATTCTTGACTAGATATGGTAAAATAGGCTTTAGACTTGAAAGCACTGGTACAGTGAGGAAAGAGTTCCCAAGAGGAAAAGTGTAGCATGATCTGGGGGGAAAAATGTTGACTAACTTATTAAGGTGCAGAAGATAAGACCCTAAATTACATCAAGAAGGAATTTTTTTTTTAAATTTCTCATTGTACATTGATAAAGTATATAATCTTAGCTAGACATTCAAATCCTCTTTATTCTGGCCTGAACTGTTTATAAGAATAAAGTAAAGAGGGTGAAACTTGGGGAAGGAGGAGACGGAAGGAGATCAAGAGGGAGAAAAAAATGTTAAGTGGTTGAATTCGGTGAGTTGTGGAAATTACAGACTGAAAAGTTGGAGAGCTTACTTGGCTACCACTCGCTTGAGATGACAAAAGAATTTATTGAGAGAAATACATAAGATGAACGAATCGTCACCCTGGCTCTTGTCAGGGCAGCTCTGTTAACAGCCTTTGGGTGGGAAAGCAATGTAACAAAGCCAGAGGAAAAATGAGACAGCACCAAGAGTTGACCCTGAAGTCAATCGTTTATTAAGAACTACGTAGTAGCTAATGGGACTTTATCTTCCATTATGGCATCTGTCCTCAGCAGTCTAAAGCTCTATTTTATCTAGAGAGCTGGGATAGATAGGGGTCTAAGGAACATATGTGAAGCCAAATCATTCTGGTGTGATCTAAATCAACTGGGTTACTTGTTCATAATTACACAGCAATCTAATTCTGCTGCTACCATCTGACTACCCTGGGGAATTCCACTGGGGAAAATATTCTTTTTTTTTAAGATTTTATTTATATACTTGAGAGGGAGAGAGAGAGCGTGAGAAGGGGTATGGCAAAGGGAGAAGCAGACTCCCCACTGAGCATGGAGCCTGATGTGGACTCGATCTTGGGACTCCGGGACTCAGGGACCTGAACTGAAGGCAGATGCTTAACCGACTGAGCCACCCAGGCACCCCCATTGGGGAAAATGTTCTAACTCCCCTGTCTTCTGTGGATGTTCCCTTTACTACCTGATGGGAGCTTGAACATAGATACTTTCTCTCAAACACCACTGCAAGGCACAGCTGAAATCTTGAAACATTTAGTAAGACCTTACTAATGGATCAAGAAAAGTATGAGATTACAAATAGTGTAATTTGGCTGCTTTTGAGGATCATAGTTCCACCCTTTTTCTTGAGGAGTTTTTTTTTTTTAAGATTTTATCTATTTATTTGACAGAGAGAGAGTGAGAGAGCAAGCACAAGCAGGGGGAGCAGCAAAGGGAGAAGCAGACTCCCACTGAGCAGGGACCCTGATGAGGATGCTCCTCCCAGCCCCCCCACTGAACCACCCAGGCACCCCTCTCAAGGAGTTTTTAACCACCTACTTCCAGATTCAACTGGCCAAGTTCCTTACTGTCTAGATCCTAGCTCCTTCAGCACAGAGGCCCTCTCTCCTCACTGTTCAGTAATGCCCTTCCTCATTTCCAAATTTTTTGGTCATGCAAACAGGGAAAACAAAAGAAAACATTTCTCCTTAACTCAGTAGTTATTTTACTTTCTTTTCAAGGAGACTCATTTCATCTACAGCCATTAAGTCTCATATTTTCTAGTTTTAAATTTTGATAAATATCTTCATCATCATAATATCTACTATATTAGGGGCGCCTGGGTGGCACAGCGGTTAAGCGTCTGCCTTCGGCTCAGGGCGTGATCCCGGCGGTATGGGATCGAGCCCCACATCAGGCTCCTCCGCTATGAGCCTGCTTCTTCCTCTCCCACTCCCCCTGCTTGTGTTCCCTCTCTCACTGGCTGTCTCTATCTCTGTCGAATAAATAAATAAAATCTTAAAAAAAATATCTACTATATTAATTAAAAAACAATATCTCTTTTACTGTTGCTTCTGAAAGTTCAAAAATACAATTTCTCAGAAGTATGGGTTCTCCCATTTTTGCAAATTTCCCATAGAAAAATTAAGTATTAGCAATTTCTTCTCATGGGTTTATTTAACTTTTTAAAATGTTGCATGTATATGCTTTCATAAAAGCAGATTATTGTAGCTGTAGTTTAAAATTCAAAAGTGCAAAATGACAAAATTAAGAATTTAAAACTATCACTTATATTGAATCCGACCTTTTCAATATGACTGCATCTTTACAACTGTATCCTTTAGCACTACAAATTATTGAACTAAAAGATGTAAATTTGTGAGTTTGGTCTACCTTTTGTGTTTGCTTTTTCCATTTTCTTTTTTCTACCATTTTAATGTTCTTCTTGATCTCAGAGACCTTGATAGAAAGAGACTATACTTTGAGCTTTATATCACCATGGGCTGGCTGAATATGCTTAAAAGGTGGTCAAAAGGTAAAAATTAACAGGAAATTACCCTTCCCTTTTTATATACAAGCTTAAAATTGTTAAGGAGAATAAATTATTACTCTGCTGCTATTCAGATGCTTTACCATGGTTGATGTGACATGATGAACAGTTGTGAAGAAATTTGCACATGAACATGTTCTGTTCCTGTATCAAATTCTGAAAAGAATTACTTTTTATTAGAGAATACATAATTCTCAAATGACAAGCATGAATAGTAGATGACACGGCAAATCCCATTAACTGGTATTTGTCAGATTAGAGCCATAACTATGAGACATTCTCTCTGAAATGGTAGTTAGTTCTGAAAAGTCAAAAGACATTTAAAAGCAGATAAGTTTTTAAATAAACTACAAATACACACACTTTAAATCACTAGGGGATATTTGGTTGTAATTCTCTTTGGTACATTTAACATATCACATACCATATAAATTTCATTCATTTATTCATTTTCTGTGTTCTTTCTCTGCTGTGTTCACAGACCCTGGAACAGTACTGAGTTCTTAGTAGGCACTCAAATATTTGGTGATGTATAAATAGAAATAGTGTTATGAAATATGTAACATTATACCAGCAATTGGAAATAGTATGTGTTTTGGTCATTTTAAAAAGTATGGCTATATTTCAGAGGATAAACCTTGCTCTTATGAATATTTCTCTAGCATTCTGGTCAAAGAATGAGTCATTCCTTATTTACAGGTTTTTAAATTTGCCTTTACCTTATTTCATGTGTGTCATGAATTAAGAAAATAACCAAATAACCAAAACCCATAGTAACTAAGCTATTTTTTTAACCCCTAAGGAAAAAAAATTTTTTTCCCTCATTTTTAAGAAATGCTTGAACTTTGAGGTAGGTGTTTTTAATCTTTAGAATAGAATAGAGAGTTGCATTCTGCATTGATGAACTTCACATAAATAACTTTGTTTACTTAAAGGAGTACAGATGGCCTAATACTGCTATATTTAATTAAGCGAAGTCATTTAATGTAAAGATTAGTCTCTATTCCCAACCAGGGATTCCCATTCACTTTGCTCTAGCAAGTTCTCTACTTGGAAAGATAAACATTCTATACCACAGTGCAGTCAGTGATTGGAATGATACATTAGCAAACTGATGTATGTATATGTTGAAAACATTTTGCAGCCTAGTCATTTATTCAAACCAAAAACCAAGAAAAGAATGCTAGTCAAAATACATCCAAAAGTCTTTCTGTGCTGTATTACTGATGTTTTCTCTTGTGCCTCATCCTTACACTCATCGCTAGAGAGAGTCTCTTAAACTGCAAAATGTACAATTGACGTAGTATTGCTTAATTTAACTAAGTGAAGTAAGTGAACTTATATGATAGTTTTCATGTGCAGCCAAGCACACCTGTCCAGCTTATCTTCCAGTCCCTGAGCATGATATGTGACCCATTTAACTAAGTCCTCTTGGAATGATTTCATCAAGTTAACAGAAGTAACTCTTGCTATGCATGTGCCATGCATGTTTGTTATATTTATGTCTAAATATTTCTTTTTCCTTGGCGTGATCCTAAATAGCACTGCATTTTTAAATGTGGTTTCTGCTTGTTTGATGTTAGTATGTAGAAATGCAGTTTAATTTCATATTTTGACCTTGTATCCTGTTACTTCACTAATTATTAGTAAAGATTTTTTGATAAATTATTTGGGATTTCCTGCACAGACGATTATGTAGTCTGTAAATAGAGACAGTTTTACTTCTTCCTCTCCAATCTTTAGACTGGTTAGAATTTAAACTACTGTGTTGGAAATAAAAGAAAGAAGAAAGAAAGAAAAAGAAAGAAAGAAAGAAAGAAAGAAAGAAAGAAAGAAAGAAAGAAAGAAAGAAAGAAGAAAGAGAAAGAAAAACTTCTGTTGAATGGAGTTGTGACAGCAGGCGTTAATTCTTAATTGTCTTCTCAATATTAAAGGGAAACATTCAGTCTTTTTACCATTAAGTCTGATGTTAGCTGTGGTTTTTGGGTTTTGTTATTTTTCTAAAAGACTTTATTTATTTATTTATTTATTTATTGAGCGAGAACGTGAGAGAGAGCACAAGCCAGGGAGGGGCAGAGGGAGAAGCAGACTCACTGCTGAGCAGGGAGTCCAACAGGTGGGCTCCATCCCAGGACCCTGAGATCATGACCTGAGCCGAAGGCAGACACTTGACTGACTGAGCTACCCAGGCGCCCCTGGGTTTTATTATTATTGTTGTTGTTATGAGTCTTTTTTGTTTTTGTTTTTGCAGAGTGGCTGTTGAATTTTATCAGATTTTTCTTCATCTAATAATGTGATCATGTGATTTTCCCTCCTTTAGCCTGTGGAAAGGGTGGATAACACTGACTGACTTTCAAATATTGAACCAGTCCTGTATACCTGGAACCAAACCCACTTGGACTTGGTGGGTCATATAATTATTTTTATACGTTGTTTGTTTTGGTGTTCTAATTTATTTTTTAGGGTTTTTTTTACTTCTAAGTAAAAGAGAGATATTGTTCTCTAGTATTCTTTTTTGTATGTGTTGTACTTGTCTGGTTTGGGCATCACTTAACACTGGATTCATAAAATGAGTTGAAAAATGCTCCCTTCCTCTTGTAGTTTAGGGAAAAGTTTATACAAAATGGTCTAAATTCCTCTTCCTCTTTGAATATTTGGCAAAACTCTCCAGTAACTATCTCAGGATAGAGATTACTCTTCAGAAGATTTTAATTACAAATATAAATTACTTAACCATATTAGACTATTTGGTTTATCTTTGTGTGTGTGTGTGTGTGAGCCAAGTTTGGTTGGTTGTTGTCTTCAAGAAACTGATCCATTTCTTGGCGAATTCAAAGTGCAAAGTCTTTAATAGTATTTCCTTATGATCCTTTTAATTCTACATTTCATTCCATACATTTGAGATGTGTGTTTTCAGTGTTTTTATCTTTGTCACTCTCACTAAAGAATTAACATTATTATTTTTTTTCTAAAAACCAGATTTTACCTTGCTAATTTTTGCTACAGTTACTGTTTTCAATTTCATTGACTTGCATTCTTATCTTTACCTTCTTTTTGTTTAATTTAGATTTATTTTGCTCCTTTTCTAGTTTCTTGAGGTAGGAACTTAGGTTATTGATTTGAGATATTCAGTCTTTCCTAATGTAACCATTTAGTGCTATAAATTTCACTCTCGGAACTGTTTTGTGTGTATGCAATAATTTTTGATGTTGTATTTTCATTTTCATTGAGTTTAGTGCATTTTTAAATTTCTTTTGAGATTTCTCTTAGAATCATGGAGTATTTACAATTTTGTTGTTTAATATCTACATCTTTGAAGATTTTTCTCTTGTCATTAAATTTGTTAATGTTTGTTTTATAATCCAGAATATGATCTATCTTGATGATTGTTCCACAGACACATGAAAAGAACATATATTCTAATATTGTTAGGTGGAATGCTCTATAAAATCCACTCGATACTTTTGGTTGATGGTATTGTTAATTTCTATATCTTTGCTGGTTTTTTTAGCCAATATAAACTGTTGAGACTGGGGAGCTTAAGTCCTCAACCAAAACCATACTTTTGTCTATTTCTTCTATCAGCTCTCTTGGCTTTTGTTTCATGTATTTTGAAGTGTTGTTTAAAGAATAGAAATTTAGGGATGCTATATATTCTTGGTCAATTAATTTTTTTAAGATTTATTTATTTATTTGAGAGAGAGAGAGTGTGTGTTTGCATGGGGGAGGGCAGAGGGAGAGAGAGAATCCCAAGCAGGCTCCCTGCTTATCACAGAGCCAAGAGCCAGAGCCAGGACTCAATCCCATTATCTTGACATCACAACTTGTGCTGAAATCAAGAGTTGGCTGCTTAACCAACTGAGCCACCCAGGTACCCCATGGTCAATTAATGTTTTTATCATTATATAATGTTGCCTTTTGTCCTGGTAATTTTTTTTTTTTTAGAATTTATTTATTTATCTGACAGAAAGAGAGAGAGCACACAAGCAGGGGAAGGGACAGAAGGAGAGGGAGAAGCAGGCTCCCTGCTGAGCAGGGAGCCTAGCACAGGGCTTGATCCCAGGGTCCTAGGGTCCTGAACCAAAGGCAGACACTTAACCAACTGAGCCACCCAGGTTCCCCATCCCTATATTTTTGGTAATTTTTTTTTGCCCTAAAGTGTACTTTATCTGTTATTAATATAACTATTCCTGCTTATTTTGATTAATAATTGAATTTTATGTTATTACCATCCTCTTAACATATATCATGATGTTTGAATTTGAGTTTCTTTTGGACAATTTATAGTTGGGTTGGGATTTTTAATCCATCAAAAAATTTCTTTTAATTGTAATACTTTGACCATTTCCATTTAAATAAATAACTGACATGTTAGAGCTGAAGTCTTCCATTTTATTATTTGTTTTATTATATTCTTCCTGTTTCTCATTTCTGGTTTTTTTTTTTTAATTTCCCTCTGATTGGTTACTTGAACAGTTTTAGAATTCCATTTTGAGGGACACTTGGGTGATTCAGTTGATTAAACAGGTAACTCTTGCTTTAGGGTCAGGTCATGTTCTCAGGGTCCTGGGATTAGGCCCCGTGTGTGGTTCCATGCTCAGCAAGGAGTCTGCTTGAGGATTCTCTCCCTTTCCCTCTGTACCTCCCCTGACGCATGCTCTCTCTCTCAAATAAATCAATAAAAAAATTCCATTTTGATTCTATTTTGATTTATTTATGTGTTTGAATACATTGCTATTTAAAGTTTCCTTGGTAGTTGTTCTAGTATTACAGTATACATATGCAACTAATCACAGCCTACTGGTATCATCCTTTATTACTTCAAGCAAAGTATCAAAACTTTATTGTCTTGTGAAACTGAGATTTAACAACTTCCCATTCTCCCTGCCCCCAGACTCTGGCTACCACTAAGTCTACTTTCTGTCTCTGTGATTTTGACCATTCTAAGTACCTCATATAAGTGAAAAACAGTATTTCTATTTTTGTGACTGGCTTGTTTCATTTAGCATAATGTCTTCAACGTTCATCAAAGCTGTAGCATATTTCAAAATTTTCTTCCTTTTTAAGGATGAATACTACTCTATTGTATGTACATACTACTTTTTTATCCTCATTCATCTATTGATGGACACTTAGACTTCCTCCATGTTTTAGCTATTCTGAGTAATACTGATGTGATAATGGATGTTACAAATATATCTTTGAGATTATTTTTTTCCAGTTCTTTTGGGTATATACCTGGAGGTGGAATTTCTGGGTCATATGGTAATTCTAT